>NW_011889412.1:56293-78466 GCF_000151845.1 Pteropus vampyrus
GCGCGTGGAGAGGAGGATGGAGAAAAGAGAGAGCAGCAAGGATATGCTGCAAGGAGAGCAAGAGGCACGGCGAACAATTTGGAGACTGAGGAAAAAGGTTCAGCGAGTTCTGTCTACCATTGAGAGATTCAAAAATTGTACCTCGATCTCCAGCGATTGAAACAAATTCCGATTATCTTTAAGTTTAAAAGCTCCCTCAGGTGTATCCACTGAGCTGCTAGATTTAGAAGCTCCTAGCCATTCTGTTTTTCGCCCTGCCTCAAGGATGGGGATGAGTAGGACTAAGCAGAAAGAATTTGAAAGTCATTAACTTTTATGTTACTTAAATCTATTATAAATCTAAACCCATTAAATAAATGTATTAGATGTCTCTGACGCAAAAATTTCACAAGACAGAAAATGTTTCTAAGGTAAAATATTAACAAGATTAAAAGAAAGGGAATAACGCTGGGTCTCTGTAAAGACCTAGTGTCTGCATTCCCGGTGATGTGGGGTAGGTAACAAGATGCCAGAGAGAGTATAATTCTATGGTATGGGGAAGCCATAGGAAGATTTTCAAGAAAGTCTCAGAAAGATTCTCAAGCTCCAGCATTGCCCCATAAAAGCAAAATGATATCTGCAAGCAAGACACAGATACCTAAACTAGAACCCCAAAATATAAAGGAACCCTGTGTCTAAGGATGAGAGGTGCGTGCCTACAAATTCCCCCAAACTGAGGTACTATGAAGGCTCCCTCAGAGTTTAACCACAACCCAGGGTCAAGGGGAGAGGACCATGAATTTACTGGGATTTCCCACCTCATAGACTGGGAATTCAAAAATTTTCAATCTAATTGGAATAAAAACATTTGTTTTGTTGCACTAAAACTTTTGAACTGGGATTTTATTCCTGAGATGGTATGTATATAATAAGTGTCCCAGTAGAAGTATGCATATGCACAGAGCAGAGTTTTAAAAGATTTTTCCTGGAGGAAATTTTCAGGAGGGGTGGAGTGGGGCTGGTGGAAAGGGCATTTCTAAAAGGGGGAACACATCATGTCCGATAAACGGAAGTATGAAACATCAAGCACTTAGTTTTTTGTTGCTTTTGTTTTCTTGTATTTTTATTAGGAGAGGAGATTAGGAAGAAAAGCAACAGAACGAAGGTCTGTAGAGAATAAAACACATGGTAAGCATGGTAAGCCAGACCTGGGATCTCAGCCTTTATCTTGCAGGCAGTGGGAGAAATGTGATTGGGCTTCCATTTTAGAAGAATTATTCAAGGAAAATGAGTTGGAAACGTTTATAAAACTCAAAGCAGGGAGTCAGTCAGTTTAGGAGACTGTTGCAAGATAAATGATGTCTACACTCATACAAAGGCAGTGGTAATTTAGGGAAGAGAAAGGATTACAGATATTTAGGAGATAGCATCAAAAGAGAATTAGTGATCAATAGATTATTGAGCCTAATGAGGGAGAGAGAGGAAATAAAAAATGGTTTCCAAAACATTTATAAAATCAAACACCATTAATCAGATTAAGAATAACAAGGAAAAAGTGAGTAGGTAAAAAAAAAGCAGTAATGATTTAGTTTTGAATATTCCATGTTGTGCATGAAGTGTCTGCAGGACATGCTATATACTATGATTTCTCAGTCTTTGCTCAATAGACATTTTGGACCAGATAATTCTTTACTGGAAGTATGGGGAGCTATCTTTTGCATTGCAGGATGTTTAGCAACATCCCTGGCTCCTACACACTGGATGCCTGTAGCAGCCTCTCTCCTAGTTAGAACAACCAAAAATGTCTCCAGGCGTTGCAAAATATCCACAGGGGGCAAGACTGCCTCCAGTTTGACAACTATTGATGTACAGATGTATCTCTATAGGAAAGTATAAAGTCAAAGCAGAGGAGTTTCAGGAGTAGTACTCAACAGTGTCAGGCAGAGAAGCGAGGTAAGGGCTAGGAAGAAGGCATTGGATTTGGTAAATAGGATCCTCCCCCACCCCCCCAAAAAAGAATAGTGTCTGTGGAATGATAGGGGCAGAAGTCAGAGGAGAGTATGTTGAGAATTAAAGGGAAATGGCATTGGATGGATACTGTATTTTCAGAAAGCTGGCTAGAGGGAAGGCTAGAGCTAGAGCACTAGTCAAAAGTTGCACAGAAATAATAGGGAAATGTAAATATGTTGGTAGGCTAAGGTGAAACACCCAGCTGAGAAGATCTTCAATTTATCTTCAGTTAATTCATTCTTTCATTAAGTTAGTTATCGCTTATTTAATGCCTACTAGATGTTTTGCTTAGCTCTAGGTGCAGAGAATAAAACAGTAAACAAACAAAGCCTCTGGCTTCAAGGAGCCAACAGGTCTAACAGAAAAGACAGACAATAAGTAAACAAGAGCATTACAGATTGTGATAACAAAAATAGGGAAGCATGAGATAGGAAATAACTTTGGGTAGGATGGTCAGGACAGACCTCTCTGAGGAAGTGATATATCTGATCTGAGACCTGGAGAGTTGATAATGAACCAGCCACGTGAAGAACTGGGATACAAGCATTCTGAGCAGAGGGAACTGTAGCCCCGGCAGTGGAAAAGGACTTGGTCTGAGAACCAGAAAAAAAGGCAATATAAACTGGATCATATAAGTAAAGGAGAAATGGTAGGAAGAGACTTGGAATGAAGACAGGGGCCAGATGATAGAATGTCTTGTAAATAATTTATTTTTTATTCAAAGAAAATGAGAAGCTATTAAAGATTTTAAGAAGTAGAATGCCACAAAGGTATTAGTTCTGATCGGAAATTTGCTTATGGATGGTCAAAAATGCTGTTAATCGAACCACTTACTATGGATCAAGTACTGTGCTAAGCACTATGATGAATTATCTAATTTTTCTCTCACAATTTTATGAGGCAGAAGCTATTATGACTCCCATTTTGCAAATGAGGAGACTGTGGCAGATGAGCTAGCTGTTCTTAAATTTATCTACTTGAGCACACAGCTAATGTACATCTTCCACTCCCCTTACAACTATGGAATGCGGGTAGAGGTGAGTATCATCTCCAGGCCAAGGTGGTTAAAAGCATTGGTGCCTTTTCCATTTTTTCTCTCTGCAGCCACCTGCCAGATGTCAGAGAAACTTTAAAGCCAAGGATTGAAAATGGGGAGAGATAGTGTCTCTGAATGACTGGCCACAGGTGCTAAGCCACCCTGCTGACCCACATTGGGCCTTGAAAAAGGCAGGAAATAAGGTTTTAGTGTGTTAAACCACACACACACAATTTTTGCTGTGAATGATCTCTTTTATAAAATCAGTAATGCCGGTTAATCTACTCTCTTTTCTATAGGATATGCTAAAAATTTGTACTTGCCTCCCCTACATTCAATGTGCCCTTTTGAGGCTTTGTGATTTGGGGACTTACATCATTTAATACACAAGTGTGAGAGTGCAAGTGAAAGAGAAAAATAAGAAGCTCTTCAATAAGAGGGTGGGAATAATTTCTGATTGATTAAAGGAAATGATGCTCATTGGTGGTTGATAATGCACTATAGCAACACCCTCCATGTGGTCACCATCCAGATAAACAGCTTTTCCTCATACAGGCTCCTTTTAAATACTTGACACACTGCTTCTCATCACTATGTTTCACTTTCTCTAACATTCTCTCTAATATTCTAAATTTATACATGTCATGTCATCTCACTTCTTTACCTACAGAAACATGTGGCCTTCCTTATAGAAATATCTCTATAATTTTGGGACCTGAATTCAGACTCTTTTTTAAAAAGAAACTCTCTAGACTGTAAACTCCATGAGGACATGGTCATGTATGTATCTACTGGATGGTATTTATCTAATCTTTGGTAAGGTGTCTTCCATATAATAGAGGCTCAACAAATACTTGTTGAATAAATAAACCATGTATAAATGAACAGATGATACAATGGCCCTCAGGTTGATAAGAAACTTCTGGAATTCAATAACAAACAAAATGTAATGACATCATTAAGTGGAAATGATTTATGGGAAGTTACAAGAAAACTCCCAAAATCTCTCTTGATCTTAGAGTAATGCAGAATAAACAACAACAACTTTGTTTATCTTAATGTTCCAGAAATCCATAGAGTAGAAAGAAAAACACATGTTTGTGTTTTACGTGGTATCTGGAAGAAAAGTGTTCTAGCAAATATTAAATCCGTGTGCGTTTTTTTCCTCTCGTATATAGTGAGGAAAAATCCAACTACTTCATAATACAGGCCGGATAGTAATTCCTAGACAGAAAATCACCTCAGAATTACTTAGGAAGAATCTCTGAAAAGTTACTCTGGAACCTCTGAGAGTGGCCTACCAATATGTTACCAATATTTCGTATTTTAAAGGTTGTGAGAAAATCAACACCACTTCTGCATTGCAAATGCTGAAACCTGACCTGAAGCAATACCTCTGAGACAGCTGTTCACCTTAGGAAGTGGCTATAATTGAAAACCAAAAAATCTGATCACTAAGAGTTCAACCCTAGAATCTCAAACATAGAGCACAGATAAGATTTGCTTAAAAGAAACAGCAGCATCTTCCCTCCAAGAATCTCTCATTGATTTTGTTCTCATTGATGGACAGTGATCAAGTGTCCACAAGATTATAGAGCACTGAACCTCAAATAAGATTCGATGAGGCATCAAAGAGCAACAGCAAAGGTAGACTGAATAGATCAGACTTCCGGTATGGCATTCAAAGTTGGCTAACAGTTCATTCTTTGGGTTGAGAATGCCCCTGAGATGCTTGGCTAACTCTGGAGTGAAGCAAAAGGAATATCCCAAGGAAGATCCTTGACTAACTACTGATAACAGCAAGTAGAGCCCCAGAAGCGATGCTCACCATCAAATTGTTTTATCTCAAATGACAATCCCAGTAAACTTTGGGAAGGGGGTGGCTGTAGCAATAGTTTAGAAATCTGCTGGTAGAGCTTGCTTTACTTTTAGAGACTGCAAGGAGAGGATTAGGAAGTTTCCTAAACAAGATTACAGGAAAGATAGTAATTCCTAGACCTTATTAATAAAATTGTTCATAGTATTTTCATATTGTCTTTGTAATCCAGGCAATATCTGCACATATGTCCCCATTTTTAGTCATTCTGTTTCTTCTTTCTTTTTCCAATGTCACCAAAGGTTTGTCTAATTTGATTATATTTTTAAAGAAAAATTTTTAGCTTTATTAATTTGCTCTATAGTATATTTATTTCACTTATTTTATTTTTTTTCTTTCTTTCTTTCCACTTTCATTGGCTTTATTCTGCTATTGCTTTTCTAATTTAATAAGATGAACACTTAGCTCATTAACTTTCAGCCTCCATTCATTTCTTAAATAAGCCTGGGATGCTATAAATTTTCCTTAAAGAAACATTTTCATTGTATACTTCAAGATTTGATGTAGTGTTTTCATTATCATTTATTCTGAGTATTCATTAAGTTTTAATTCACTTTCTTCTTTGAGATATGAATTACTTATAAGTATGTTTTTTAACATCCAAATATATGGAATGTTTAAATCTATCTTTTTATTATTAACTCCTAATTTAATTGCATTGTTCTGAGAAAACATGTTCGATTTAATACCTATTCTTTGATATTTGTTTAGATTGGCTTTAGGTTTTATATGATCGTGTGTGCTTAAGAAATACATTCTTTAAGTGTTGAATATGAACACCGACAACTTCTCCAAACTGTCTTTTCCTGTCTTCATAGCCTTACCCTCCTCTAATATTTCTGCCGCCTCTCAGATCATTCCTTTTTTATTGTTTACATTGGCTTCTCTTCCTTACTTTTGTCCACAAATTCTCACATCCTTAATTCTGTGCCTCATCTTTCTATCTTCCTGTTGTTTACTCTCCTTTCTAGATTATCTAATGCACACTGTGGCTTCAATTTCTCTCTCTCTTGTCATGGTTTACAAAGTAGCCTAATCCAGACCTCTCTCCTGAATTCCAGGAACACATTTGTAACAGCTCCAACTTGCTGTTCTGTGTACCAGACTGAAAGATTTTTACTCCTGCCTAGGTTCTTGATCTTAGCTAAGAAACCTTGCCTTCCTTCTTCCTTACTGCCCACAGCCAATGTTGCACCAAATCTTGTCCATTCTCCTCAGGCCCCTTGCTTGTATCAGGCTCCTTTGCATCTCCACTGCTGCTTTTTTAATCCCCTCACCCATTCTGGCTTCCCTAATCACTGTTGCTGGGGAAACTTTTCTTTAAAAAGAGTTTTCTTCTTCTAATATCTGTACTGACTCTCTACTTTCTGCCCACAGGATGAAATGTAAGTGGGCCCCAACTTGCTTTTCAGCTTTATCCCCCATCCCCAAACCACCACTCCACACACTGAACCCCTACAATACCGAGCTTCTCACGGATTCTGGAATTGCACAGAATATTTATGTCTTTGAACCTTTTAAAGTGGTTCTATCTTCCTTCACTCATGTTCCCAGCCCAATATACAGGAAAGCCAATTTGTGTGCGTGCACATGCACACACAAAAAAACCACTTTTACACAAACATGCAAAAATTTTCTCATGTGTAAGCAAGATTAGAATAGGAAGAAAACTTTTTTTTTTTTAAGTTTATTACTGTGTAGATGCTGCCAATTAGTGATTAATGTGATTTTAGTTGGAGGGAGATAGGTTGGTAGAGAGAAAGCAGGAATGGTTAACAGTGTCTAAGTGAGCAAATAGTTCCTATATCTTCATTATCTCTCTGCTGACTTGTTAAATTTTCTTAAGCCTCCATGAAATGATCACATGTTCATTTCCACTTCTCAGACACCTATTTGCCCAGGCGTTTGGATGATTGGATGACTCTATCTCCCAATCTACTTTCAGGTTACTTTCTCTTGGGATTGGTTGCCTGGTAACTCTGATACCAGGCTTGCCTCTCTAGTAATTATGTTCTTTGTGTTCTCCAATAACTGTGTTCTCCTGCTGAGTTTTCCTCCAGTTTACATTTTATTTATTTCTAAATCTAAAATATGTGGACATAAAGACAATTTTATTTTCTTAGAGCCATATGTAGAGTACATTTTTATAAGAACATTTACCAAATATTTAATTGTAGGAAGAAAATTTCTGGGTTCACGTTCCATTTCCTGCTAGATAAAGTGCCTCTTCTCTTCACAGACCACTGTCCTTGTGAGTATGGTTTTTTGTGAATCTGACATACAGTATGAGCTACTTCTTTACTTTCCTGTAGATGCTGAAGTGTAAGATTCAGTCATTTCACAGATCTAGATTTAAAAACGGCTAAAAAATAAATCTTAGAAACAGCCAAATAAAACTTAAAAACGGAAAAAAGGTTTGCAATGATAGACTTTGCAGTAGGCATCTTTTCTCATGTCATGATTCCATGCCACAAGTTATTCTCAAGTTATATGCAAATGAAGACTATTCACGAATATTCTATTTAGATATACAGTGTACCCATGTAAAATGTAAAACCATTTTGTATATGTACTAGCATTCAGGGCTTTGTTTTTTAATATGCCATATATAAACCTGAAAATATTTGTCTGATTCACGGACAAATCACTCAGAGAAACAATTTGTCTTCTTGGAATTCATTCATCTATTCATTTTAAATTATTCATTCAACTGTCAGTTATGGGTGAGTACAGAATGGCCATGTGAACTAATACTGTAATTTACAGTGAAAAGTGATATAATAGATGTTATGGACTTACAGAAGACAAGTCAACTGTAAAGCACTTGACAAACTGTGGAATAATAGGGGAAGGCTTCTATTGTGAACATGCTTAAATTTGTATTTTTAGATGAATAAGACATACTTATACACATGTAAACATTCAAAGATAAAACAAGTAATTTGTAATTAATTTTTACTGTAAATCCTATTATTCCTTTTACCCAAAACCTGTATTTATATATAAGAGTTTGTCATATCTCAAAAGCTAGATTAAAATCAGAATGATTTCTGTGACATTTTAATATAGACTGAAAATAAATTTGATTTGATGTGTAATTAAAATGGAAATAAGTCAATTATGAAATTAGAATAAGTTTAAAGTGGTATTTAAAATCACACTTGTGTGTATAATAAAAACATTTTTCTCCATACAGACATAGCGAACATAGGTAGAAAGATTTGCAAAGGTAGAATCTTTAAATTATTTTATGTTAATGTTGCTTGTTATTAAAGCAAAGCACTAAAAGTACCTAACTGGACTCTATAGAATCTCCAAAATACAAAAGCTTGATCCTGACTTAATAGCTGCTGGTAGAATTACACTTATAATTATTACTATCACATGGCAGTAAAATATAACTTATTCAACTATATTCCTTAAGATGCAGTAAATATTAAGGAATAAATGAACTAGAGTTGGTAATGTTTCCTTGGTCATTCTCCTCACCCAAACTAATATAATGCTAGGCATAAAAGCTAGTTAAGCTGAATCATAACAAAGTTAAAATACAACTGAGTTGGAAAAAATGTTAGCAAAAATAGAAATAACAAACATTTACATATTAAGTACTTCTGATAGGCCAGGCACAGTGCCAAACACTTTAAAGAAATGACAGTATTTAATCTCCCCAACAACCTCATGCAGTAATTACTATTAAATCTCCAACTCATGGAATCACAAACTAGAATGGTGGTTGCCAGGAGCTGAGGGAAATCGGGAAATGTTGGTTAAAGGGTATAAACTTGCAGTTCTAAGATGTATAAGTTCTGGGGCTCTAATGTGCAACATGGTGATTCTGGTTAATAATACTGTGTTTTATACTTGAAATTTACTGAGAGTAGATCTAAAATGTTCTCACCACAAAAGAAAAAAAGGTAATTATGAGGTGATGGATGTGTTAATTAACTTGATTGTGGTAATCATTTTACAATGCATACATATATTAAATCATCCCACTGTACAACATAAATATATTTTAAAATAAACACTTTTTATTTGCCAATCACACTTCAATAAAGCTTGGAGGGAAAAGTTCCCAACTTACACATAAGGCAACAGAAACTTAGGGAAGTTAAACAAGTCACTCAAGGTTACAGTGATAGATGATAGAGCCCAAGTCTCCAGGACCCTTACTCTTTCCCATTTTGCTGTTCTGCCTTTAACATATTGAACACTACAACTGAAATAAGAACTAGTAACAAAAGATAAGTATGATTTTTTTCTAGAAGAGGAAAGAGGATGGGCATTTTGCTCTGATAAGGGGAATTGCTGGTAAAAAGTCATAGAACGGATCTTGTTCAAAGGAGAGCAAGTATATTGTGCCTTAACATACAATGTGATGCTCCTGGAGGATGAAACTGGAAGGGATACTTGAGTCCTATTTGTTTCAGAGTTTATTTGCTTAGGAGTTTGACTTGATCCTAAAGGCATTGCCCAGTCAACAGAGGCTTGCATTTGACAATGGGAACTCAAATGTCAGGGTGGAGGGTGAATTGGATGCATACTACGCAATAGTTCCTAACAATCCAGACAAGAGGTGATGATGCACTAAACTAAGTGCATCCAAGTAACAGCGATATAGACCTTGGAGGGATAAAAGAAATTTGCTCTCCTCCGCCTCCTCCTCTGCAAGCACTTAATCAGCTGTTAGGTATGTGCAAAAATGGTTACGGTCAACGAAGGAGTGCTGACCTCAGTTTTTCACACATCAGTAATGTTTCCTGCCGTAGGTTCTTCTTTACCAGCTCAGATGGGGAATCATCACTTGTGGACATCAGAGGAAAGGGTAATTATAAAATTCATTAGGCTTCCTGAATGAAGACGTATAATGTCTTCCAAGAAAATAATTAAACCACCCTGGGCAAAAAGCCTCGTCTGTATAATTTAAAGCTATGCGGTGGATCATTGTTTAGTGTCTCAAATTTAATCTACCTGTAGCTGATTCATAATCATGTTCCATCTGGCCAAAATTTGTCATATCGTTCTGTAGGCCAAGCAAAACTATTTGTTTTGCTTTAGAGGTTTCAGTCTCCTGTCTAGTGTAATCTAATGTGCATCTGGATTATCCATTCTCCTTTTCTCAAAATATTTGAATCTTGCTGAACTGTAAAGAAAAAGTAGAATCAATGGCATGTTTAATAAAAAGCTTTGTTTCAAGACCCCAGATCCCTTAATAGAAGGGAGTTGCGATGGAATATTCGCACATTTATTTAAAAGACAGGGAAACCAAACAGATGTGTGCCAAGCTGCCAGGTAGTGAAGTGGCCAATTAGGATAACAAGCCAAAATGAAAGTAACAATCAAACCACTTTATTCACTTACTTAACAGTGCAGGCAAGAGGCAAAAAAGAAAGGTACTGGCTCTCTAGTGTTTCATTTTTCCTCATGGAAGGGATCCAGGCAAGGATCAAACAGAAGCACAAATGGGGGTTGTCATCTGACTACCAAGGAACCCTGAACAAAAAGTTCCTGCTTTTTTTACGGACCTGTGTGGCCACAGGAAGGAAGAGGGGGAAAGTCTAGGTATGAAAAGGTACTCAGTCAAAGTGGAGAAAACTGCCTCAGCCAAAGGTCTCTAATAATAAGATCTTGGTGGAGATGCTTAGAAAGTGTATCAGCCAACGCCCACTGATAAAGAAGACTCCACGTGGAAGTGCCTGAGCTAAAAATGCAGGTATGCATATGAGCATGGCTGGCCCCAGAGGACCTGAGTCCTTGACTACAACTCCCTTCATATAACTACAATGCCCTGGTCGTGCACCAAGCCTGGTGTGGGGAGGGCAGCTTCCCACATGAGGCCTGCCAGGCAAAGTCTTGTAATTGCCTGTGGTCAGAACTGACAGATCACACATAGGATTTTGTTCTGGAGCCATGCTTCTCAACGTGAATCCAGAAGAATCCAGTTCTGGTGATAAAATTAAGGTGGGTTCAGACATCCAGGGTGCTAGTCTGCCAAAAGCCTTAAATTGTGAGTAGAGGGCATAAAGGAAATTTTTTGGTCTGTCGTGAAATCACTAAGGGTAGTTGGCAGTCTTGATTTTATATATTATATCTGGGAAGCCCAAGACCAAAGATTAGATTTAGAGGTTGGGTAGAGAGAAGAGAAAGTGGAATTTTCCTTCCTGTTTCCCACCTCTGCTGATTTCCTACCAAAATGTATGCCAGATTTTGAGAAGAGAAAAGAAAGGAAAAGGAGTGGTACTCTGAAAATATTTGACCTTCCTCAGTCCTGTGAGCACTGACTGGCGTAAGCCTTCACCACAGGGGAAGTAGGCATCTGCACATATTGTGTCATTTCAGAGCACTGGCGAAAGTCTCCCCATCTGGCCTGAATACAACTCAGATCTCAGAATTCTCTTAAATTTGTTCTCTAATTTCCATTCTCACTGCTTCTCACTTAGATTATTGTGATAGACTTCTGATTACTATCCTTGCCTCTGGTTTATTTTTCCCACTAGAATATCTGGTAAGCAATAAGAGACACAGAACTGGAGCTTCTTTAGAAGTTAGTTGTGTTGAGTTGTTAATTGAAGCTCATGGGAATGAACAAGCTCTCCTAGACAATGATGTAGTATTCAAAAAATAACCACCACCACCAACCTCTTCTACTAGTTAAGGAAAGCGTATACACCCATTTTTTCATTCATTCAATAAATAATCATTATGAATATTTATTATTATCCTATTACTACACTCTAGGGATTAAGAAATTCTATCTAGGAAATGAAGGGAGCAATGGGGCCAAGTTTTCGGCAAAGGATTTATATAGGAGATGACGTTTGAGCTGACATATAAGATGAAGTTTTTCCAGGTGGGGTGAGAGGGGGAGGAGAGAGAAGAGAAGAGAAGAAAAAGGAAGGGAACAGAAATATGTAGACATGTAGCATCCTGGAATATTCAAAAAGTTTTACAAACATTTCCCTATGTCTGGATATTGGGGATAAGGTGGTTAATGAGTAAGATGAGTGAGTATAAGCTACAGCAAGAGGCAAATTGAAGTAACTGGAGGGGTTGTATGCCATGATGAGTCATTTGGGCTTTATTCTGTAGGCAACGAGGAAACCATCAAAGAATTTTTTACTTAGGGCAATAAAAGGTCAGATATTTGTTTTTAGAAAGCCCAATCTGGAAGTTATATGAACAATGGTTGGAAGGGTGTGACTGGAGACAGTACTACCTATAGACTAAGCAAAAAAAGAATATAGGCCTGAGCAGGGAACAGGCAGGAAACCTGAAGCTACCCAATAGGTTCATTTAAAGGTAGATGCAGGTAAGAGTCCAGATTTTAGGATTAGGTGTTTGCATTTATGAAGTCATATTTGAGCCTTGTCAGAAAAACTGCATTCACTTCTATTTAAGCTCATTAAGAGTTCATTCGCTTGTAGCCAGTTTCTGGAGGTGGTGGTAATAATTATAATCAATTATACAAACGCTTCATTTGGATAATCGTGTATTGTCAACAAATGACTCACAGTTTTGGTATCTGCAGCTGGTTAGGAAAATTCTGTGGAAAAATCAAATGTCATGTCACCTTGGATGGTGCATTCTCATTGGGGGCACTAAAAACGGTTCTTGGGAGGGGGTGTAAAGAAAATCTCTCTCTATATAAAGCACTGATATACATGTAGCACATAAATAAGTATACAGTATTTTTGTCCCATTAAAACTTCATAGGAACCCCATATTATATGATGCCTTCTATATGAAATGTCCATAAAGATAGATCTATAGAAATAGAAAATAGATCAGTGATTTTCTAGGGCTGAGGAATGAGGGTGGGGGTAAAAACTAATGGGTACAGGGTAGTGATACACAACTCTGTGAATATACTAAAAGCCATTAATTTGTACACTTTAAAAGAATGAATTGTATGGTATATGAATTATATCTCAATAAAGCTGTAAAAAAAAAAACTTCCCCCTTTAAACAAATATTTGTCTTTTAGGTATAGCTACCATTTATTGAGCACTTAACCAAATATTAGGCACTGGGCTAAGTACTATATAAATAATCTCATCTAACTCTCATAACAAGCTTGAGAGATAGATGTTATTGTTATTTCCATTTTACAGAGAAGAAAACTGAGGCTAAAATGCCCAAAGTCACAAAGCTTACGAGCAATAGAGGCACATTTGACTCCAAAGCTCACAGTCACAGGGAAGAGCCCAGCCTAGATGGGAATGATGGTGGCCCTTGCCTAAACCTATGTTAGGTTGACCTCTATGGTTTAAAAAAGAGATTAGACCTTTGAATTCACACTTTAACAGGTCCTTTCAACCATAAACTTCTCTATGTCTCCCCGCCCCCCACCCCTTGTTTTTAGAGAGTACTGAAGTGTTTTCCTAGCTTGGCACTAAGTCTCTCTATATCTCAGTTTGACTAAATAATAACCACTAACATTGATCAGATATTGAGCAAATTACAGACAACATTTTTCCTTGTGAATCTCACAACAGTCCTATGAGAGGATACTGGGGTTTGGAGAGGTTAAATAGCTTTCCCAAGGTCACAGAGCTCACATTATTTAGCAACAATGTTATACTGACTCTTGTTTTCCATTATCTTAATCTTGATGGTGACAATAACTACCAGAAAAATAACTCACATGTGTTGCACATTTATTATGCCCCAGAAACAATGAAAACACTTGACATGGATATTGGCTTTTAATCCTCCCAACAATTTTATGAAGTAAGTACTATTGTCTCCAATTTTTTAGTAAGAGAAAATAACCAAATTTAATATATTCATATGTATGGGAACCTCACAAACATGAGAGTCAGAGACCCCCACATGCACGAGAGGCTCAGAGATAGAAAGGGGGATTGAGGTATATAAGACATTCTGAGCTAGGGATGAGGTATTGCACTTTGGGGGCATCAAAGGCTCATGGTAGGATGATAAGAACAGAACTTTAGTCAATAGAAGTTTGCCTTGCCCTATAGGTAGGTCAAAAGAATCTTCTGGCAAGTCCCCTAATTCAAATTTTTCTAGGTAGTTAAAGTGAGGGGCATAAGTTTCTCTTGAGCCTGTGGCTAAAGTTGCCTTTAGCTCAAAGTAATCTGCATACCACTGAGGCACACCTTAGGGTGGCCAGTTCTGAACTCCCACAGTTCCCCGCTCTGAAACTTCCATAGATGCATTTCACATTCCAGAAGCTGGGCCGATAGATTGTTCTATCATTAAACCAGTCTCATCTTGAGAAAAGTTCAATTCAGTTAGACAGTTGTGTCTCATTTCAGGAGGTAGTGATGCTGGTGGGCTCCCCAAGTTAAGCCTATGGTGCAAGCAATCAGGCATTTTAATAGGAGGCATCTTTATGGAAACAAAAGAAAACCAAAGGTTACTATAATCCTGGTTTCTGAGTTCTGAAGGCAGGCAGTTAAGAAGATTCCTAAATGTCTATCTTGTATCATCTTCAGATGGAATAAAGGCATACTCTATTTTTAAGATGGTGATTCTGGAGCATAGAAAGTTGTCACTGGCTTAGTGATAAATGGCAGGGCCAGGCGTTGAACACAAAAGGCTGATTTCAGAATCCTCACTGTAATCACTACACTTTGGTTGAGTGACCTCTGATGTCCATCTCCTACTCCTCAATGCCCTGCTGCCACCTGTTTAAAGACTCAGTGACTTATTCCTGGGCCTCGGAGCATTAACCACTTTATTTCATGTAAGTTACATCATTAAAATTATGGTTTTGAGTGGTTGTGTTGAGTTTAACCAGTTTAACAAGTTTTGGTCTAGCTTAAGCATTGGAAGTAGCCAAGGAAGAAGAAGCAGGTCGAGCCAGTCACAGATTGGCCCAGGGCCAAGTTGAGGCAGGGAAATTTATTTTTCGACCCTGAAGGTACAGAGAAAGGACTGAACCTTGGCTTCCCGCTTCACAGATTGGGAGGGCCTGTACAACAGAAGCCACTTTTGCCAGCAGGAGGCTCTGCTTCACCAAGCAATAGTCTATTGGCTCCAGAAATGCGAGGCTAGCTGGATTTCTTTCTCAGTGCTCAGGAGGAACTATAGAGCCCAAAGTTACCAGGATAAACAAACAAATAAACAAAACAACAACAAAACAAAAACAAAAACAAAAAAGTAAAACAACACTTACTTTTTCTCTGGCTTTAAAAAAAAAACTGAAAGAGGATTGGTAATACAGGCCACTATAATTAAAAAAAAAATTTTTTTAAGTAAATCCTGAGCATGGTGCTACCTAAAGTCTTCAAGCTAATACACTAAGATTTGGAAATGAACACTTGGCTTGCCCTTTTGTACTTGTCCCCTAGCTGTCTGATAGCCCTCAACTCCTACAATACCTTTGCACTGCCTTCCCAGCCCCATTTTCAGGTCTATCTGCTTTTATTCTGAACTCTTCTCTGGATTTTCCCCCATCTACTATAAGGTGGCCCTGATAACGCTACTACTTTGTGAATTAAATAATAGCCAACTCAAAACAATGTAGTGCCTTGCCTTCTCAGCACAGAAAGGTACTCAATGGACACAGAACAGATCTATCAACTATAATGCAAACTTATATACTGGAAAATAAAAGTAAAGAAAAACTGGAAGGAGAGAAAAATGAAAGAGGTAAAGAAAGGGAAATTGTTAATAAACTCCATCTATGTGGTATAATATTTGCTTTCACGTGTTTTTCTCTTAAATTGAGCCTTAAGCAGCCTTCTTAATCCTACCAATGAGCTTGAATTTCGATTCATTAAAAAGGTTCAGAGAACCCTGAATTTCAAGATCAGATATTTTATCTGGTACATGTAAGAGAAATAAGTATAAATGAAGCTATCTGTTCATCCCAATTCTTTTTCTCTGCCGTACTTCTCCCTATGTCTAAATACCTCCCTCCCAGCCCCACGTTTCAGCCCTGAATTTATTGACAGCCTCTAAAACTTAAGGGAAGAAAATAAATAATGGATGATAAGCTTGGCTGGTGACAGTCTGTTGTAACAGCAGCAGAATCTGCAGTTTAGATGCTATTCTGCAGATCTGAAGAGATCTTGAGTACAAGAGAAGGGGACGGAATCTGGCTATCTTCAGCAGCTCCGTGATTATGAGCCTACACTATGCAGTCATCACAAGAAAACCAGAGTGGTCCCACACAATCCAAACATTTGTGGTAGTAAAGGGAATGATCTGAGGTGCACAGGAACAGCCACCTGTTCAGAAAAATAGCTCTCGCTTACTGGGTCTGAAATGCCACATTCTTTCATTAAACCTTGATAATTTCAAACATCATGACACCATGGAAAATATATTGTACCAGTCAGGTACTCAAATTTGACTGATCTGAGTAGAAAAAGGATTGATTAAAAGAGAGAAGTGATATAAGATGGTGAACTAAGAAGCTACAGGTCCTCCTTCCTTCCCCATAGAGACACCAGGTTAAAAATATACAAACTAAAATACCTCTGTGAGAACTCTAGAGACCAATCAAGAAGCTACAGTACCCAGGTCATTTTAAAACAAAGAAGGGATTCCAACAAAAGAGGTAGGAAAATTTGCAGCATTCGGCACACCCATCCCTTCTCTTCCCAAGTGCAGTATAGTGCTGAGCAACCAAGAGAAAATCCCTCATACCTGGGCTCTTCCTTAGGACAGAAACAAAAGAATAGACCATGTGTCCAATATTTTAACTTGTCTGTGGGGTTACCCAAGGGACTAGTTTCTATCTTGCCTAACTTGGACCACTGAAGGACTGGCACCAGAGTTTGGAAGCCACTGAAAACAGAGGCAAATAGCTTGTTAGAGCTGCAGAACTGTAGGTAGACACCAGGGGGAGCAATAGACCAGAAAGGGTTTGAAATGTCCTAGAACCTGCAACTGAGTTGATTGGCAAAGATCTTCCAGTGCATAAAGCCAATATGCAAGGACTGAGAGAAGTGGTTGTTTTTTTAAATTCCCAAATTTTAGTAAAAGATTACAAGGCAAACAAAGAAACACAGAAACAGGGACCAATCAAGGGACCAAAATAAAACTTCAGAAACACAGATCTATGAGCTGTCTGACAAAGAATTTAAAATAACTACCACAAAGATGCTCAATGAGCCAAAAAGAGAACAAAAGTAGACAACTAAAAGTAATCAGGAAAACAATGCATGAACAAAATAGGAATATTAACAAAAAGATAAAAACTATTAAAAAGAACCAAACAGAAACTCTGGAGCTTAAAGGTACAATAACAGTACTAAAAACAATTATTACAAGAGTTCAACATCAGACTTGATAAGTCAGTAGAAAGAATAGTGAACTTGAAGACAAGTCATTTGAAATCATTGAGTCAGTGGAGTAAAAAGAATGAAGAAAAGTAAAGAAAGCATAAGGTATTTATGGGACACTATCAAGAGGACTAATATACATATTAGAGAATCCCAGAAAGAGACAGAGAGAAATAAAAGAGTTCAAAGCTTATTTGAAGAAATAATAGATAAAACTTACAAAATCTAAGGAAAGAAATGGACATATGGATTCAAGAAACTTAAAAAACTCCAACTAGGACAAACCCTAAGAGAACCACACTGGGACACATAACAATCAAACTGTCTAAAGTCAAAGATAGAGAGAGAATCTTGAAAGCAGCAACAGAAAAGCAATTTGTGACATACAAATGAGGTTCCATAAGATTATCAGTGAATTTCTCAGCAGATACTTTGCAGACAAGTACAAAGTAGCATGATATATGGAAAGTGCTAAAAGGAAAAAAATCTGTCAGCCAAGAATACTGTATTCAGCAACATTGTCTTTCAACAATTAAGGAGAAATTAAGACTTTTCCAGATAAACAAAAGCTGAAGGAATTTATTACCACTAGACAAGACTTATTAAAGAATCCTTCAAGTTACCATTGCAATTAAAGTTATAGAATTCTATTTTAAACTGATAACAACATAACTTCAATATTTCCATGTATTTACCTTTACTGGAGAAATATTTTTATACATTTCGTGTTGTAAATACAGTAACCTGTTGTAAATATAGTATTGTAATTTTGGTACACAGAATTTAAATGGCAAAAACATTAAAGAAAACTATAAATCTATGCTAACAGGTATACATATATAAAAATATAATTTACGACAGCAATAACACAAAGAATGGGGGTGGAGTTGTAAAGGAGTAGAGTTTTTGTGTGCAATTGAAGTTAAACTGTTATCACTTTAAAATAAAATGCTATAACTTTAAAATGTTTTACATAATTGCAATGGAAATCACAAAGAAAATGTTACATGAGTTATCTAGTCAAATTCACAAAAACCAGAAGTAGAATGGTAGTTAGCAGGGGCTGGGAGGAAACTGAGGTGGATTGTTTAATGGGTAGAGAGTTCCAGATTTGCAAGATAAGCAAGTTCTGGAGATCTGTTTCACAACAATATGAATATACTTAACACAGCTGAACAAAACACTTAAAATGTTTAAGATGGTAAATTCTATGTTTTTTTTACAACAATTTTAAAAAGGCTATGGAGGCAAGGAGAGATTTACTATTTAATGGATACAGAGTTTGAGTTTTGCAAGATGAAAAGAGTTTGGGAGATGGATGGTAGTGACGGTTGCATAACAATGTGCATGTAACTTCATACCACTGAGCTGCACACCTAGAAATGGTTAAGATGGTAAATTTTTATGTTATGTATATTTTATCACAATTAAAAAGAAACCAAATCTAAACCAACCAGTAAGTGTGACCATATCAATGAATTTGCTTCAATCTAAATTGTGTTCCACTTTCCCTGGCATAGTACCTTCAGAAGCCATTACATAAATATTCCCAAAGATTTGCCAATATAAATACACAAAGTACTGCCAAAAAAAAAAAAATGTGTGGGATGGTTTACAGAATGAGGGCCAGACTCAGGACTACACAGGAAAGAAACAGTGCCCCCAGATCATGCCATTAAATAAATCTGCAGTACAGGCAGCATGCCACCACTATCACTGGATTCCATTACTGGCAACACTTGTCAAAGCAGTCCAGTCCATGACTCGTTGCCACAGAAGATTAAGAACTGATGGACCATAAGATAGCAATTGACAGAACAATATTATGCAAACTTCCTATATACAGAGTAGTTACAAAGCAATGTTCCAGGGACCAATGATATTTTAACATCTTAAAAATGTATTGGTAATATTTTTCGATTTTAAAATTAGGAAGTTAAATTTACAGAAAAACAAATAAACAAACAAAAACTAAGGAGCTATGAGTTCTAAATTTCTTTCAATATCCTAAGTTTCATCTCACCTTTGTAATAAAAATGCATGTTTTTATGCATATTGTGATCAATGATCAGCTTACCTCATTTTGTCTTTCTTTTGATATTACACAAACACCCTCTTGAGCTCTGGTAGGTAGCTAGGTACAATAAAAACCACAGTACCTTCTTCTCTCTTGAGGTAGACAGCCTCTGAAATTTACCCCCAGTATTCTCCATCACCTGCTATTTACACCCTATGTCATCCCCTACCACCTTGTTCCAGGGCTAGTCTGTGCAACCAATAAAATACAGCAAAAGCGATGGTATGTCACTTTCAATATTAGGTTTTAAAAGACTATGGATCTCTTAGATCTCTTGCTCTGGGAGAAACCAGGTAGCAAGTCATGAGGACACTCAAGAAGCCTATGGAGAGGCCTATCTGGTAAGGAACAAAGATGTCTATCCAGCAGCCAGCAAGGAACAGAAGCCTGCCAACAATGATGTGAGTAAGCCTGGAACTGTATCTGCTCCAGGAGAGCCTCAGACACCTTCAGTGCTGGCCAACAGCTTGACTGTAACTTCCTGAAAGACCTGGAGCCAGAACTACCCAAGTCACTTTCACAGAAATCGTGGGATTATTTAAAATCAATAAATGATACTTTAAGCTGCTAAATTTTGAGATAATTTGTTATGCAGTTATAGATAACTTATAGATCTCTTCAGGAATTCTGAAGGGAAAAAAAGTGTCTGTGTGTGTGTAGGCTGTGAAAGTGTTGAATGCCTGGTGACACATACATAAAATTATGAGAAACAGAACAATGACCCCCCACCCCCCAAAAAAAATCCATGTACAATCTCATATACCAACAGCAGAGCAGATCTCAGCACTTGGCCAAACAGGCTCCTGCCAAGTAGACAGAATTTGAAAGTAAAAAGGTTTACATTAGCTCCAAATAGCTCATCCTACTAACCTGAAATTTTTCCATTAAAGATAAATTTCATTGAGTCTTGTAGTATCAGGTCTTTAAGCATCTCCTAGAAGAAATAACATCTTAAAATGGTATTTATAATAGGGTCATAACAGGAAAGAAACCCTAATTCCAATGGTTCATCCAAAGAGACTTTTAATACATACTACTTACAAGCACAGGCATGGTTATAGGAACCAAATAATGTTGAAGCATCCAAAGACTAAAAAGAGAGGGAAGATATTTGGGTAAAAGGCAGAAATTATGTCACAGAGTCCATTGATAGGTAGACACAGGGAGGAGGGGACACCCAGCCATAACTATCGTAATAACAGGACACCCCTAAAACCAAGGTGCCAGAGCACGGGGGGAGTGGGAAAGAAACACATTGATCTCTCTCTCCCCCATCCTTCAGTCTCATGTCAATATCTTCCTTTGGGCAAAGCTGACCAGCAACAAGAGGGCAAAACCACCCAGTCGGTACAGGGGTCAGTCTCCTAGGGCACAAAGCCAGACAGAAAAGGGCAGAGAATTGGATGGTGGGAGGGTGGCACAGTGTCAGAGCATTTCCATATTCTTAAAAAATCTCAAAGATCATCCAAGACGGTCCACCAGGCCATCTGTATAAATCCTCTTTACTTCATCCCTAGTAGAGGTACCGAAAATTCCAGTGGCAGAAAAAACATAGCCTTTGGAGTCAAGCAGGCCTGCTCCCGGCTTCTAAGATGTGTGACCTTGGGCAAATTATCTAACCTCTGAAAACCTCAGGTTTCTTCTTTGTAATGTGAGCATTTTAATAACCTCATAGGGTTGTGGTGAAATTAAATATATATGCAGAGGTAGAGAGCCTGGCCTCCTCCCCATGGGAAGCTATTGACTTAGTTAAGCATTAAAAATTTGATCACCAGACTCACAGTGCAATCTGACTTCTTAACTAGTTGAGTGGCTCACCAAAATATCTTCACTACTACTTACATATCCGTCAGCTGAAACCTGGTGAAATGTATTCTGATATGTCCATACAGACACCATACAGCTATATTTTAAAATGTGACAATTCTTAATATACTGAAATACAATGATTCTCAAGATAGTACTTATAATTGAAGGTAGGTAGGTAGGTAGATAGATAGATAGATAGATAGATAGACAGACAGAAAGACAGACATAATCTCTAGAGTGATACATAAGAAACAAGTAACAGTGGATGCCTTTGTGAAGGATTTTGGAAGCCTGAGTCCAGGGGTAGAAGAAAAATTAATTTTTACTATATATTTTTCCATGTATATGCACTATCTTTTTAAAAACTTCATTGACATCAAAAGTCTTTCAAGTCGGTCTCTTGTATTCTGTTTATTCAATTTATTCCATAACTTATTCCACAAGCATTACAAAATGTTTACTACTATGCTAGGTGCTGAAGCTACAAAAAGAATAAGACACAGTCTCTGCTTTCAAGTAGCTATAGTCTAGTTGCAGAGACAGAAAAAGCAAGCAGATAACCATTATGCAGTGTAATAAATATGGCCGACCTGATTTTCCTTATTTAAAATTTCAAGACACACACATGCCCAACTCCCCTTACACTCCCCCTTTTCATTGTACTTATCACATTCTAACATCCTATATAATTTATCTATTTATGTTGTTTATGTCAGTCTCCCTCCACCCCATGAAGGTGAGAACTTTTGCCTGTTTTGTTCATTGATAGATCTCCAATGCCTGAAAGAGTGAAATTTTTCATTATGTTTGTTGAATGAATGTTGAGTGAATAAATGCCACATAATATAAAAGTATGTAAAAGGAGCTACCAGAACACAGCAGAAGGAACATCAAACTTGTGTATGGAGGCCAATAAAGCTTCACAGTAGAAGTGACACTTGTGCTAAATCTTGAAGCAAATCTGGGTGACTTTGAAAGACCTAATGCTCTAAGAGCAAGCAAATGAGAAATACAGAATGATGAAACACACAGGGAACTGTGAGTCCAAAGGCACATAGATCTAAGAGAGCATGGCCCATACGGAAAACTGAAAACATGATAATAATATTGGTTGCTGTTAATT
>NW_011889412.1:78516-85290 GCF_000151845.1 Pteropus vampyrus
ACCAGACTCACAGTGCAATCTGACTTCTTAACTAGTTGAGTGGCTCACCAAAATATCTTCACTACTACTTACATATCCGTCAGCTGAAACCTGGTGAAATGTATTCTGATATGTCCATACAGACACCATACAGCTATATTTTAAAATGTGACAATTCTTAATATACTGAAATACAATGATTCTCAAGATAGTACTTATAATTGAAGGTAGGTAGGTAGGTAGATAGATAGATAGATAGATAGATAGACAGACAGAAAGACAGACATAATCTCTAGAGTGATACATAAGAAACAAGTAACAGTGGATGCCTTTGTGAAGGATTTTGGAAGCCTGAGTCCAGGGGTAGAAGAAAAATTAATTTTTACTATATATTTTTCCATGTATATGCACTATCTTTTTAAAAACTTCATTGACATCAAAAGTCTTTCAAGTCGGTCTCTTGTATTCTGTTTATTCAATTTATTCCATAACTTATTCCACAAGCATTACAAAATGTTTACTACTATGCTAGGTGCTGAAGCTACAAAAAGAATAAGACACAGTCTCTGCTTTCAAGTAGCTATAGTCTAGTTGCAGAGACAGAAAAAGCAAGCAGATAACCATTATGCAGTGTAATAAATATGGCCGACCTGATTTTCCTTATTTAAAATTTCAAGACACACACATGCCCAACTCCCCTTACACTCCCCCTTTTCATTGTACTTATCACATTCTAACATCCTATATAATTTATCTATTTATGTTGTTTATGTCAGTCTCCCTCCACCCCATGAAGGTGAGAACTTTTGCCTGTTTTGTTCATTGATAGATCTCCAATGCCTGAAAGAGTGAAATTTTTCATTATGTTTGTTGAATGAATGTTGAGTGAATAAATGCCACATAATATAAAAGTATGTAAAAGGAGCTACCAGAACACAGCAGAAGGAACATCAAACTTGTGTATGGAGGCCAATAAAGCTTCACAGTAGAAGTGACACTTGTGCTAAATCTTGAAGCAAATCTGGGTGACTTTGAAAGACCTAATGCTCTAAGAGCAAGCAAATGAGAAATACAGAATGATGAAACACACAGGGAACTGTGAGTCCAAAGGCACATAGATCTAAGAGAGCATGGCCCATACGGAAAACTGAAAACATGATAATAATATTGGTTGCTGTTAATTGTTTAGCTGGCTGGATGATGGGTTCTTGAGATTTGTTATGCTATTCTTTTGTGTCTGTTTAAAATTTTCCATAATACAAAATTAAAAATAAATAAGTAAACTATTTCTTAATGAATGTAAAAGAATTTTTTAAGTGAATGTTTTCTAGACAGGGGATATGGCTATAGTTACATGGCTATGTAACAGCAGCCAAACTGGGTTGGCAGTAGGTGATGGGTAAAGAGGGTAAATGCCTGAGGAGGAATATATAAACCAATAGTTTTCTAGCTCAAGTATAAAAGGGAATTCATTAGTTCACATACTGGGAAGTCCGAAGGTATCTAGCATTAAAAACTGCTGATTTAAGAACTTAATTGATACTTGTCTCTCTGTCTCTGCTTCATATCCTTTTTGTCTCTGTTCAACTTCATTTTTCAGCTAAGCCTTCTCCAGGTGGTAAGCAAGACAGCCATTGATAGGCTCCACCTCAAATCCTCACAAGTTAAAGAACTTTTCTCTCCCAATGTTCTTCTATAAATCTCATGGAAATTTCTGATTGTCTCTACTTAGGTCATGTTCCTCTCCCTGAACCAATCATAATGAAGTGAGGAGATAGAATAATAAGATTGGTCGAGACTAAAATAGCACTAAAAAGTGGGGGGGGGGGTCAGGAGGGGGAGGATTCAGACACTATAACTGACAGCTCCACCAGGACCACATGGAATAGCAGAAGGAAGAATCCCCTAGAAAAGGGTTGCTAGCGGATCCCAATAACTGACATCATGGCCCCCATGAAGGGCTACAATTGATATTGGGGATGGGAAGGTTGTGGGGGTGCAGTGTAGACTGAGTAGTAGGAGAATAGGGACAGGCAGATAGGACTTATTTTTCTAAATAAGGCCAGACTAAACTGGACTCTGAAATTACAGAGAAATTTGTTGCGGTGGTGGGGGTGAGGGGTCAGGTGGTGGAATGAATGAAAGTATGAAGCTCACATTAACTTCATATGGCTAATGCCACATCTGGGCATGAAACAGTTAAAAATCTCCCACTTTTCCAAAGAAGGATGACTGAAGACAGAATATGAATAAACACTGGTGATGGAAATGCTCTAATTTCTTCAGGTAAATCGTGAAGTTAAATGCAATTAGAAAAACATCCCCCAAATAGCTTTTTGTTTTGTTTTGTTTAGCATGTGACCAAACCCTGAAGAGCTTAGATTAGTATAAAAGAGATACAAATATATGTCTTTCATTTATGCTTAAGAACCTGAACTAGAGGAAGAGAAAAAAGCAGCACATGCCATCTGTTTAGCAGGTACATAAGCTCCTAAGGGGACTTCAGTCTTCTGAAGACCAGTAGGCAGTGAGAAAAGTGGGGACTCAGAGAAGCAGAAACAAGGTCAGAATCCAGGGTAGATACGGAGCTTGAGACCCAGAAAGCCATCAGGAGCACTGTGCCTTCTGCTGTGTGCCACACCAAGTTCTTTCCATCAAAATAGCTCCACATACATCTCCCCTAAGAAATCTCCCAGCATAGCTCAGCAGTAACGAGTTATTCCATTAGTGGTATGCTCATCCACAGGATTAATTGGCCTGTGCCCAGTGCTTGCCCATGAGGAATGAAGGGAGAGGTTTTGGTGACATTGGGCTAAAGGAACATGAGTCCTAGAAATCCTCCTGGCTCAATCACCTTTCTCCCCTGTGAGGTTCATGAGCAAGTAATATATTCACAGGCCATCAACAGATAAGAGTCAAAATACAACTTTATTTTCATCTGAATAGATGCCCAGTTTTTGGTGCAGAGCTACCTTGTAAAGACAAGGTTGAAGCAGTAAAGAGCCACAGAGCCTTTCCCTCCCCTCCACACACCAAAATCTACCTACCCTCTGTCCTACCACATTTGGACCAGAAGTAGTAGCAATAAAAAGTATGTTCAGTGATGCATTTGAGGAAGAGAAAATGAGATGACCAGCTCCCAAGAGTAGGCCCTGGTTCAGCATACCTATTCCTACTGTGTAAGGTAGAAGAGAAAGCTGCATGGAGGTTCATCCCCCCTGCCCTATAAATGTGGGCCAATGAATTTCCTGAAATCTGACCAATCTATAAACAAATCCTGTTTGAGAGAAGGCAAAGGCCAGGAGAGAAGAGAAGAGATGGAATATCCTTTTCATCTAAATATTTGCTTCTTAAAATGTGGGCCCTATCAGCATCACCTGGTAGCTTGTTAGAAATGCACAACTTTGGACCCTATCCTAGATTAATGGAACCAGGGAATTGCATTTTAATAAGATTTCCTGGGAATTCATATGCACTGTAAAGTTTGAGAAGCACTGAGTTTCTGAATCCTAAATCCATGCCCAAATTGTCTGTCATTTGAATCTTTGCTCACTTCCTAAAATAGTGCTCTGAATATGGTCAACGGTTAATGACAGGATGTTTGAGAAATTCTCTTTGGCACCTATTTAATTCCATGTGAAGGGAGGAGATAATTTCTGAGAAACCAGCACACATTTACCAATGAGTGGCTTAGACAGAGACAGAAACATACTGAAAACAAGCAAACAAAACAGTTCTAGACATACACACATAGTTCTGCCGAGTGGGACAGATGGGCATAGTAAGTCTCTCACTCTATCCCTCCGCCCATAATATTCTCTCCCTTCCTCACTCATGCTTTCCTTCATCCATGCTAGTTTTGAGCTCTTGTGTTGAGCTCTGTTTAATACACAGGATAGTACCATGTGGATTACATGTCTCTTGCAGACCTGTTCTTGAACCCAAATTATAAGAATGAGATACTCTACCATTGAGCCAGGACACAGCAGGAAAACAAAAAGCAATTTGGCACATCAGTATTTCTCACCTTTAAACAACTGTGACCATCATGACCCAATTCACATCTTATTTCCGATAGTAGCCAAATCTCAGGCCTGGATCTTTGTCCAGTATTTGCCTTCAGTAGCTCTTTCTACCTGAGTAGGAAGTTAACAATAAAAACTCAGAGCATCTAACCCCCAGTACCTTCTCTTTCCACTACCTGACACAATACCTTAAAGTAAAAAGGGCCAGGGGTTGGCAAATATGGGTTAACTAGAGTCTGCCATAACATTTTTATGGGATCTAGTAATGACAGGATTTAATGAATAATGATTAAAGTTACTGTCTGTTAAGCACGTGCAATGTGCTTCACAACTCTATGAAGTAGCATCCCAATTTAATGAGTGAGGAAATGTGAAGTTTTCAGAAGTTGAATAACTTGCCCAGGAAACAGCAAAGGTAGAATTTTAGCCCACATCTACCTGAATCCAAAGCCTCTTAACCACTGAACTAATACATCTCAGTGGTCAGAAACCACTGTGTGAGTAAAGAATCCTTTTCCTTCTCTGGGGCTAGGGTGAGGATTAAATGCAATTAAAGATGTTCAAGCACTTAGAAAAGGTGCTGTAACAGATAAGGTATAATTTAGTACATTAAGATTATGTTCAAGTAAAGGCCCTTAGTACTATATAAGTGGCAATTATACATGTGAAAATTATAACTAAAGTGATTCCAGTTCTTTCAATATAAAGTTCTCATTTATTAAACTAGTAAATATTTTTTAAAGTTTAACCCTCAATGTTGGCAAGGATGTTGAGAAACTAGTACATTGCTGGTGGGAGCATAAGTTAGTCAACCTTTCTAAAAAAGCGAACTGACAATGTGTTACAAGACATTTTTAAAAATTGACATTATAATTTCTTGTAAGGAAAAATAAATTAGGACAAAAACTTAAGTATACGGTTAAGAGCATAAATTCTGAAACCAGTTTGCTTGAATTTATATCCCAGCTCCACTACTTACTACGGTGTGATCTTGGGCAATTCTCTGTCACCTGGTATCTAAAATGAGGATAATAATAGTGCCTATTTCATTGGGTTGTTATGAGGATTAAATTAATTATCATATGTAAAGTGCTTACCCCAGCACCTGGCACTAAGTAAGCACTATATATAAATGGTATCTATTATTTTTATTATCTCAATATTCTATGTAATAGCTAATAATTGGAATCAATCTATCTGACCACAGAAAAATGGTTAAGTACACTATGATACAGACATAAAATGAATATTATGAAGCCATTAAAAATGAGGCTTTAAAAGACTAATCACATATAATGTAAAGTAAAAAAGAGCAGGAAACTGTAATATATCATCTCATACTACTCATGTTTGTTAAAAGAGAACTTTATGCAAATACAGCTGTATTGAAAACTAGTAGCAAATACATACAAATATTAACAAAGACTATACCTGGGGGATGGTGTCGAGTGGGAAATTATTCATTTCTGTGCTTCGAAAATCCTTGAGAGCAGTGCTTCTCACATTCTGATAAGTATAGGAACCACTTGGTGATCTTGTTAAAATGCAGAGTCTGAGTCAGTAGGTCTGAGATTTAACAGATTCTGAATCTCTAACAAGCTCCTGGGTGATGCTCATGCTACTGGCCCAAGGCCCACACTTTTTGAGTAGCAAGGTTTTGGAGCAGGGGTTCTCAAACTTGAGTGTGCATCTGAACCAACCAGAGGGTTTGTTAAAGCACAGGTGCTGGACACCACCTCTAGGATTTCTGATTTTAATAGATCTGAAGTGGGAACCTCAAATTTACATTTCTAACAGTTTTCCAGGTGATGCTGATGCTGCAGATCTGGAAACCCTACTTTGAAAACCACTGCTCTAGAATATATATACTTTTTTTCAGCATCATAAGAGAGGGGAAGCACTAAAAAATAGGTCAGGCTTCTCCGCTGTTTACAAAATCAAATCCATACTCTCCGTCCGAATGCCTCCATAATCTAACCCAATCATTTCCTACTACTTCTGATTGGGCCACAAAATCAAACCACGATGCCCTAAACACTGGAGATTTCGAACATCGTGACTTCTCTATTTCCTCACTCTAGCTGATATGTCCTTCTATTTCTTCATGCCCAAATTCTACTATTCATCTTCAAAGCCCTCGAATGCCATTTCCTCCATAAAGCCATTTCCTCCATCCACCACTACTTACACAGTCAACCCTCCCTCCCCTACGGAACTCCACAGCTCTTTCTGTTCCTCCCTGGGAATACCGGTAGAGTGATTCCAAGGGTGGGTGGTGTCTCTCCCCCAGGAGACTGGGAGTTAATTGAGAGCAGGGCAGTCACTTGCCTATCTTTGCCCCTTGGTCTCAGCAAATCCTCAGCAGACAGCCGACACTCAGGGCTGACTGTAAGAATGAATGAAGTAAGGAGTGGCATCCCGAGGAAAGGCACTCAACTGTCCTGTAAATGGAAACTAGAACGCATGCACGCCAAGCAGCCTAATGACCAACAGTAACAGGTGTTTTCCATCTCTGATATCTGTGACTCATTCTACACAGCTGTCTCTGCACACCGAGGTGTCAGCACACGGAGGCTTCTGGAGTACAACGCCTCACACGCTGAAATGGGCGCCCGGGCGGCCACACACGGAGACACACCTCAGAACAACCTGGATCCACATAAAAGAGGCCCTGCCCCCTTAAAAATACTAATGTCTTATTGCAAAGAACGAGAAGCTATGGCTTGTGCCTGTGCTCTTTGCTCCCCGCCGCACCTTTCTTTTTGGTTTC
>NW_011889412.1:86225-96466 GCF_000151845.1 Pteropus vampyrus
GGCGGCGGAGGGGCCCCGGCGCGGGGCCAGGCTGGGGCGGCGGCCGAGCCCGCCGAGTTCATCCGGCGCGCGCACGAGTTCAAGAGCCAAGGGGCGCAGTGCTACAAGGACAAGAAATTCCGCGAAGCCATCGGCAAATATCACCGGGCGTTGCTGGAGCTGAAGGGGCTGCTGCCCGTCCCCGGGGAACAGGAGCGGGACTCGCGCGCGGCCTCCCGGGCCGGGGCCCCCAACCCCGGCCGCCTCTCGGAGGAGCAGAGCAAGACCGTGGAAGCCATCGAGATCGACTGCTACAACAGCCTGGCAGGTGAGCTGCGCCGCGCCGCGCCGCGCACCACCCGGCCCCTCCTCCCCCGGCCTTCCCCGCCTCCCGCCAGGCGCGGGCCCCCATTCCCCGGCCTTCCAGTGCAAGCTGACCACTGCGGCGCGCCCGCGATGCGTACTCCCCGCTGGGACCGTGCTGCTCTGGGAAGGAGAACCTGACAAGGGGGCGCTTTGGAGAAAGTGTGACTTTTTAGCGTTATACCTTCCCAAACTCGTTGCGTCCCTTCCCCCGCATCCATGGTAAATCTCGCCTATAAATAACTGGACAGACAGAAGGGGACCCAGCTGGCCTGGCGGCGACTGCTGCTACTATCGCTCCCCAGAGGACCTGAGTCCAATGCGGGAAGCATCGCCAAGGTGGGCCACCCGCGCCCACTGCAAGCCAGGCGACTGCTCTCCGCAGGTATCTTGGGCGCCAGAGCTGACCCCTCACCTTTCCTCCAAATGACCCTAGGGGTAAGGTCTTTCCCCAAGTTCACCTGGCCCCAGTAGCAAAGCGCAGTTTGCCACGATGCCTTCAGCATCTTAAGCAAAATGGATTCCAAAATGCCACTTTCTTCTCTCTCAGCTCTGCTGGGGCCCGGTTGCCAGGTAAAGAGAGTGATCTCAAAGGGAGCCTAGTTCATGGTTGGGCTAGGGCTGTGCTACACATTCTTGCTTTCCTCACTGCCTCATTCTCAGGCATATACCATTGATCTTCACACCAGCTACCTGCTAGGTGTGAGGAAAAAGGAGCCCTTCTACTGGGATGAGAAAGTGAGGTATACATTCCAGAGTTCACTTGGGATTGAGGGCAAAATTAGACGTTTCTACAAATTTAACTTTGACACAGGAAAATTTAACATCTCTAAGAAAAGAAAAGTCTGGGTCTTTCCAGGGCCAGTCCTGTGAGAAGGTGGGAGATGTTGACAGAGACAATGGCCTTATGTGTTAAAAAGCATTCTCTCCTCTTCCCCCAGCCCATTTGCTGGAGTTTGGGCTTGGTCCAGCTCCTCTTACCAAACAGAAGGCCATTACTCCTCATCCCTAACCCTTGAAGTTGCCTAAACTAGTTATGGGCAGTTGGAACTGAGCAGGGTTGGGAGAGTGACTGGGTGTGGCTGGGCATGTGCCTGGGGTCTAAGCAGTTGGGAGATGAAAAAAATATATCAATAATTCTGCTCTGTTCCAAAGTGCAGATCTGTTCTGTTCCCTTTGTGGTTTCTAATGCCAGCCTACCTCTGCCTTCCCGTAATGCCGTGTCCAGTATCATCTTTCATCAGGCAAAACCCAGGCACTTTAAAAATTGTAGTTTACAAACTTAATTAATAGTAATATTAGTAGCAGTTATAGAAATGATGGTGCTGATAGCAGTACTAGCAAAAACGGCAGCAGGTAAAGTACTAGTACAGCAAAGATGGACTATTTCGATCCCTCACAAGGTACAGTTTGATTCTCTTTATTTCCTGTAAGTCTCTGGCATACTTGTTACTGCCTGATGAATAGTTAAAGGGCAGAGTGGCTGTGAGTGGAGGAAGAGGCATTCTGGATCACTAATGCAGTGATTTCAGAGTGGTAATGGAGTCTTATGTATGGTATTATCCATGGGCATTCTAGGGTTGCCCCGCACCCCATGCTTTTGGCTACCGGCCTGTGGCTAGCATTGCCTATCTTCTACCTCAGAAGTGGTTACATTTCCATGGTGAAACCAAAGATGTGTCCTTGTTCAGGCCAGCCCAGTCAGGGTGGGGCAAAGAACAGGGCAGCTTCTCCACTTCTGCCCCAAACCCCTACCCTCCACCCCACCACACACACACACACACACACACACACACACACACACACACACACACTTTGGAAAACTTAAATGGTGAGAGAAGCAGATTTCTCCCTTTGCTGCCTTCTCTAGTGTTCACCACTAATATTAATAATTTATCGTGTGCACCGTTAGGCCATCTACATGCATTGTCCGTTTTAATCTTTAAAATAACTCGATAAAATAAACATGATCATCACTTTTGCAGAGAAAAACCCCCGAGTTTCTAAGCCATTCAACTCCAAAATCAGTGTTCTTGTCATCACACCTTGATGCACAAAGTCAGCATCCTCTAGGCCTCTGTCTCCCCGGAGTCCTGTCTTAGGTAAGCTCCAGAGCCTTCCACTTGGAAATTCTGTTGGGAGCTCTCAGCCCTGGTAACCAAGAGGAAGCAATACAGTTTCTTGATTCAAAGCTCTAATAGGGCTATTTCTAAATATTGTCAAGTTTCACATTTAAAAAAGAAAAGAAGAGTAATTATAGGATGAGAGGTCTTGTCAAAGCCAAAATCTGTATCCTCTATAGAAAATTCGATTGAAAGAAAGGATCTACACAGAAGTCACCTGGAAAAGAAGTAGAAGCCTGATGTTGGTTTCCTTTTGGACAATGCAAAAAATGCTAGCAAATAGAAAAGTGTCCTTTCTTGTTGGATTATAAAAGCAATACATACCTATAAAATGTACTTTCTTTTAGAAAATACCAGTAAGTTTAAAGAAGAAAATAGAAAATTAGTTTAACCCCACCACCTAAAGAAATCCAGTGTAATGATATATTTCCTTCCTGTTATTTTTTTCTATACATAAATGTTAACTGTTTACAAAAGTCAAGGACCTCCGGTATCCTGCTTTTATTTCTACTTACCATTATGTCAGAAGCATTTTACATTTTATTAAGAATTTTTGTGATGATTGTTTTAAATGGCAACATAAAAATTTTAAATGTGCGTTTACAATTATCATTTGATGGAACAGGAAGTAAAGATGATCACCTATTTTGTTAGAGCCAGAACAGTGCAAGGTGGCCCGTAAGATATCCTTTCCCTCTTGTGCCTGCCAAAAGGAAGGAGACAGCAACTGCAAGTTCATTCTGGCAAAAAGGCAACCGACCCTTCCATCGGGGCTGCAGTGCCAGCTGAGCAGCCAGCCCAGCAGCAGGCTCCAGGCAAAAGCAGTCTGTAAATTGTTCTCTCAAGGATCTGTCCTCCTTTACATAGCTGTACATAAAGGGGGAGGTTTGGGCATTAAAAGGAATTTGGACTAGCCCAGAAGTATCTGGAGGAATAGGCTGTGTTGCTAAGGGCATCTCAGCACCAAACAAAAGGTGGTTGTGAGGCTTCTGGAAGAAACCCAGATTCAGTAGACCCTTGTACTCTTCATGGAAGGCTGTAAGAGAATAGCAAGGGGACAGCTAGAACGTGCTAAGAGATGTTTGTTTGAAAATCCATTTGGATGACTTGAGGAGACTACATGAAGGATGAGCAGACAATTTGCAAAGTACTCATGGTTGTGGTCTATTCGGTCTTGGTTTCTTCTGATTAATAGGGATCTGGCCAGTGGCACAAGACGCCTGAACTTGATTTTGCAAATCTTATTCTCTGAGAAATTCAAGGAAAAAGATGGGAATGATCCTGTTCCTTCAGAATTTCTAATGACTTTGATACGATGATCAGAAAAGATATTCTGACTTGCCTGGGGAGAGCCTTTCCAAAGATGCCAAGGAAGCATGTATTGGCCTGTGGAGCAACCCCTGTTGACCTTGAACAAGACATACGACTCCCCTGGGGCCTTGGAATGTTCTGTGCAGAACCTCTTAAAGGGCAGAGCCTTTTGCTCAACATCTGTTCCCGTGGGGCCATGGTGCCCCCAGCTGGGGTGTGATCAAAAGGTTATTACACATAATGACTTTGTTGGTATTTTTAAATGACGTTTGAGACTCAAATGCTAGTAGTAGTGGTGGGTGCAGACAGGTCATGGCATTGTATCTAAAGACTGGATGAGAGTCGGTTTATGCCTCTATCCCTGGCACACCCTGTGACTTTGGATAACCACGTCATCATTTTACCTCCATTTCGCCATTCAGTTAGAGCTATGTTTGGGAGCTTTTTTGTTTGTTTGTTTGTTTTACCAAAAGGGCAGATAATAGCTGTTGGTCTCAGTTGAAGCCCAGGACAGCAGTGTGACAAGGCCCAGAGAAGTCACACTGGGAGAAGGCCTGGGTCAGGAATGAGTTTTATCAGCGCTTGTAGACATGTCCGGAAGCCATGGGACCAGGGCCAGCTACATAATTTGTGGGGCCCAGTACACAATGAAACTGTGGGGCTCTTTGTTCAAAAAAGCAGAGGCAAATTGTTGTTAAAGGTCTTAAAAGTTAAAGCTTTTTTTTTTTTTTTCTTTCATGGTCTCTTCTCTCTTGACTTTACATGGTGTTTTTATTTGCTATTTAATGTCATTACAGGAAAATTAAAATTTTAAATTATTGGCATGACAATGTTCATCTTTATATTATGCAATGCCACTTTTAAATGGAAATATAAGAGCACTTGTATATGGAATCATATAAATTACACAGTTCACATTTTGGAGTTGATACATGCATATGTAGTTTATTCTTACAAGAACAGTGGAAATGCTAACAAAACAAATTCAACTGTTTTTATTTCATTTCTTTATATGCATACTTTATATACACACTTTCTATCAAGTTTGGCTTTCTGAAGAGTAAGGAAAGGAAAAGGAATTATAGATTATCCTAGTCTTTCTTTTTATGTCATTATTTTCAGCCTCAGTGGTTGGCTACTATAGGGAAGTAACTTGTAGAAAAGGATAAGATGGAGTTCCTAGGTCATTTGTGTTTCTTCAAACACTATTGCTTTCTTTCTGCATTTGAAGCAATTTCTGGATTGAATGGAAAGCATAGCCTCTTGGGGCTGTTAGTATGTCTGCTTATCTACAGACCTAACGCTCTTGCCTTGTACTCAAGTTGAGTCTTGCTAAACTCCCATGCATTGTGGATCCACTGGAATTCTGTGCTATATGCAGGCAGGACTGCAAAGAATGGTGTGCCTATCTCTTCTGCTTATGTTCATGCTCCATTGTCCCATAGGGCTTCACTTACAAAACAGTTTCAAAGATAAAATTAAGAATTTCAAGAAGGCAACAGCTGAGCATTAAGCCAAATACAGAACCCTTCTGTGCATGGTCTTATGGTACTGCATAAGGCACCTACCCTTGAAGCCAGCCCTCAATGGGACACCAGAAGATGACTGGGTAGATGTATCTAAAGTGGACAAAATTAGATATAGACTCTGAGGCAGATCCTAAGACAAAGGGTACTCAACAGAAAGTGGTGCGGAACCAAAGAACCAAGCATAAAGATGGATGAATTACAAATGCAAGAACTCAGTGATGAAAAGAAGGTCAAGAGCTAGAGACAAGTAGGTAACCTGGTAGCCAGAAGACGAGTTGTTGGGGTAAGAGTTGGCTAAAGGAAAGGGGAAAGAAGAAAGGCTTCATACTAAGGTGCTCAGCCAATATCTTAACATCTGGATGGGAGAACTCAACTGGTCAAGCCATTGTCGATCTGTGGCTGTTCCTTGGGCAGCACCTTGGCCAATAAATCTTAAGCCTATAAATGTTTTTTAAAGACCATCTTCCAAGAAAGGATTTGAGAATCGAAGTGTATAGAATGCTTTCAAGGAACGAACATTCTGAATGTAGACTTTGGGCAGAGTTCCTAAAGTGGATTCTGAAGCTCCTTAGTTTACCTCCAAGAGAAATGAGTTGGATGCCTCTTAACCAGAAACTCTTTAGGACATCTTGAAGTCAGAGTTTCTACAGCCAAATACATGGGAGTGTCTCATCCAAGGCAAGGGGATTTGGCTGCAGTACAGACAGGAAAGCCAAGATGTAGAGCAGCCAAAAGCTGCTCCCAGAGTTTTGTTAGTTGTGAGTGACCTCCAGATGGGACATTCCCTCCTTAGAGCTGTTCTCTTTTGCCACCAGTCTGTGCCTACTCCAAACAGCCATGATGAAAACCAAATGTTTCAACAAATCAACCAGCAATTTCCTAATTCCCAAGTGTTTGGCTTTGGGAAGTCAGATGACCATGGTGGGAACAGTTTTCCATTTTCACTGTGATAATTAGTGTAGTCCAGTCTGAAGCACATAGCTGCAGCCACAAGCTGTAGCACAGACAATGGTACCAAACTCAAAAAAGCCAAAGATAATGCTGCAGAAGATTAAAGGAGTTTAACCTTGCTGGTGGTATTCATATGGCCTTGAAATTATTCCTTAGCAGTGGAAAGCTCATTATCTTTCTTTTACACATACATATACATTTTCTTATCAGCAATGAAATGATGGCATCCCTAATATGTCTCAAAATCAACAGCTCCCAAATATTTTTGAAAAGGAAGCAGGATGCGTAGTGCCAAGGTTTGACTTGAGCTAGAAGAATCCTATATTGAAATGTATTCAAGTGGACTTTCTTTTCCATTTCTTTCAAAAGGACTTTAACGAGCACTCAAATTATAGCAAGATTTACACAGAGGAAGCTCATGGGGCAAATGTTTCCCTTCCACAGTGTTTCTGTGTGTAAAGAGCAAAAGTGAGAAGTGGTGCTAACTAGCTATCTATCTGAATTATGTAAAATCAGAATTATAATTTCAGGTTTGGCTACAACCCCAACCCTTATGCAGGTGCATGAATTTCTTTGTCAGCATTACCAACTCATCATCCAGCATGAGCTTAGGCACTTCCAACAGTAATGATACTCACTACCACCTAAAGTGACCCATTTAACAACCATCTCCACAAAACAATGCAATAATAATAATGTTAATAACAATAATAGTAATGTTAATAAGCTGAGTAAATTTGAAGATCTAGTTGGCTTTATTAAACAATTCATGAATCGGGCAGCTTCTTATCTGGCAAGCAGAGAGATACCCCAAGGGGTTATACAAGATGGAAGGCTTTCAGAAAAAGGATGGTGGGATAAGAAACTTATCAGCAAGAGAAAAATGAAACTTCATTGGAGGAAAGTAAGAACTAAGATGACAACAGCTTCTCTTTGTTTGAGCTGTTTTTCCATTGGCTGGCCTTATTTCTGGGCAAGAGGAAAATCTTCCTCTGGGGTAGTAAAGTAGCTACACTTCTTGTGCAAGGCGTGTTATTTCCTATCCGGGATCTGTAAGTGACATCTTCCTATTTGGAGTAATTGACATCAAGTGGTAGGGCACAAGCACTTCCTCTATAGGCCTTCCTGATTCCAATTTTAATTGTGGTTTCCTTTATTAATTTTCACAGTAACAATAATGGCAGTAAAGACTACCATGATGAGCCCAATTCCTGGCACCTGGTAAATGTTTGTGAATGAATGTGTTTGAAATGAATGATAATGCTTATCCAAGCATCTGTCTCATATTAAGGATTCAATAAATTCAATCATTCTAGTATATTAATTGAGCACCTGATATGTGCTAGACCCTGGGCTTGGGGGCTTGGTATACAGGAATAAACATGAAGGACAAGGTCCCTACCTTTATTTGATTTATACAACTTTGTGAGACAGAAAACTCTGGCTTAGAACAATGAGCCACTTGCCCATGGTCACATAGTAGTAGTATGTGACCAACTGGGACTTCTCATCTTCCAATTCTGTAATTCCAAAGCCCATAGTCCTAACTATTCACCCAATCACCTCTATCTTCAGTAGTTTTTTCCTTAAGTACTAACAATTACCTCCTTGAAATTTCTATCAATCCATCCATATTCTATCTACCTTTTGAAGCATACAGAATACATCTCATCACTGTAACAAGGACAAACCCTGACATTTTTAGGGCAACTTGCTTGCACATCCTCCAGAATTGCCTTCTGTGGGTATTTTTAGGATATTTAACAATATCCTTTTACTATGATTGTGCCTTGTATGATTAGGATTCTCATTCTATGACCATCCTGGGTAGTTAAAGGGAAATTGTCCTGTGTTCTGTAATCAGGTCATAGTTTTCCTAGGTCCTATGTCACTAGGAATGTGACCTGAATTTGTATGGACAGAAAGGAGTGAGGAGCTGGTGAGTCATAATTTCTAATGAGCCTAGAGGCTGCAGAAGCCCCACCCATACCTCCTCCTCTTTTCCATCCCCCTTGCTCCAGAGCATGTGAATTCCCATTAAGAGGTTTTGAGAAATGTAAGTGGAAATGTAAAGAGCAGAAGTTCATTTCAGCCATTACTGTTTCAGTAACTGCTCTGTGGACACTGAGGGGAAATGCCCCACTAGATGAATGATATCTGGAATTGTCCAGATGCATTACTCCAGACTAGGTCAGTTTTAATGTCATGAGAGCGATGATACCAGCATTTAAAAGTATGTTTTAGTTTAAATGCCAAGTGAGGTTGGACACAGTATCATTCCGTGTGGCCCGGAACATCAGCTCTCCTAACATCCTTTTTTTTAAGTTTGTGTTTTATGACTGGCTGATACTATGTTCTTTGTGGGCCAAAACCTCATCTCCCAAGAAACAAAAATAAAAAACCCCAAACCCAGAACTTATTACACTTCAACTTTTCTGGCTTTAGAGAGAGAGAGAGGCTGACTTATCAATGATAGTTGAATGTATCCTGTTTGAGTTTATCTCGTTTCCACATCAGAGGACTCAAAGTATTTGGCATGTTCTCCTGATATGGTGATGCACACGTAATGTCAGTAATGTTAAAATTACTAAACAGACAAGCTGGTCCTGTGTCTAGTGGAACACAAACTGAGGTAGCCGCACATAACAGCGGGTGGCACATTCACTACATATGTGAACTCAAACTGGTCACAAGATCTCTAACCTTGAGTTTCTTATTAAATAGATATAATCATGCCAGCCTGACTCACAGGGTAAGGACGAGTAGCAAGAAGATAATGCATATGAAATGTACTTTATAAACTACAAAGTAGTAGAAGTGTAGAGTATCATTTTAAGTGGACAGGGATATGTAGGAGGAAAAAAAGAGAAGAAAAAAGAAGTGGGATCTACCCAATGAAGGAAATTCTTGCCTCTAATTCTAACAATTTTAAGATAAAAGGGATACTTGGACAGTATCTACTAGGAAAACTCTCTTGATGCCTGGTTTCTGTATTGAAAATCTATTGACATGACTCCCCCATATAGTTCCCAACACACACACTAAAAGGGTTCCCCAAATGCATGTTGCTTCATAGTCCACCAAAAAAGCACTTGCTAGTGTTTTTTTTAAAAAGATGTATCTGATAGGGTGTGAGGTGTTCTTTGAAGGCTAAGGTTGCCTCAGTTTCTTCAAATGTTCCCATCTTTAAGAACATAGAGGAAGTGTGGCTTGGTGAACAGGGCTTGGACTACAAGTTCAATCTCTAATGCTCTGGGTTCTTAGGGTCAAAGAATTTAACCTCTTGAGCCACAGTTTTCTGATTTATAAAAACCCAAGGTTGTATTTCAAGATCTCAAAGGTCCTTTCCAGCTCTTAAAAGAAAAATTTTCTCTGGATATGAGTGCCATCTGGCTGTGACATATGTCACCCCATTGATCACCAGGGTTGATTTGGCTAGTCTGACTGGCTTAGGCGGGTGTCCCCTTCCTCCCTTACTGTTTCACATGCATCCCTCCTGCAGCTACATACTGGGTTGGAGAGGATGACCTTCCCAGCTAGAGGAGAGTCAAGTGTATATAAGTAGCCATGCTCCCGTTCTAGAACCTCCAAACAAGCTCACAAGGTCCGTTTGTAAGAAAACATAGGGTAGTCAAGTTTCTGAGACTCCAGACACATCCAAATGAGGCGCCTCATGTGCCAGTCTGCCTTTCTTTAAAAAAATAAAAATAAAAAGGAAAGGTCACTAATCATCAGAGAAATGCAAATTAAAACCACAATGAGATATCACCTCACACCTGTCAAATTGGCTATCATCAATTAATCAGAAAACAACAAACACTGGCGAGGATGTGAAGAAAAGGTGGTGGGATTGCGAATTGGTATAACCACTATGGAAATCAGTTGGGAGGTTCCTCAAAAACTTAAAAATAGAACTACCTTTTGACCCAGTAATTGCACTTCTGAGTATTTAGCCAGAGAAAACCAAAAATACTAGTTTGTCAAG
>NW_011889412.1:96516-100047 GCF_000151845.1 Pteropus vampyrus
GAAAAAAAGAGAAGAAAAAAGAAGTGGGATCTACCCAATGAAGGAAATTCTTGCCTCTAATTCTAACAATTTTAAGATAAAAGGGATACTTGGACAGTATCTACTAGGAAAACTCTCTTGATGCCTGGTTTCTGTATTGAAAATCTATTGACATGACTCCCCCATATAGTTTCCAACACACACACTAAAAGGGTTCCCCAAATGCATGTTGCTTCATAGTCCACCAAAAAACCACTTGCTAGTGTTTTTTTTAAAAAGATGTATCTGATAGGGTGTGAGGTGTTCTTTGAAGGCTAAGGTTGCCTCAGTTTCTTCAAATGTTCCCATCTTTAAGAACATAGAGGAAGTGTGGCTTGGTGAACAGGGCTTGGACTACAAGTTCAATCTCTAATGCTCTGGGTTCTTAGGGTCAAAGAATTTAACCTCTTGAGCCACAGTTTTCTGATTTATAAAAACCCAAGGTTGTATTTCAAGATCTCAAAGGTCCTTTCCAGCTCTTAAAAGAAAAATTTTCTCTGGATATGAGTGCCATCTGGCTGTGACATATGTCACCCCATTGATCACCAGGGTTGATTTGGCTAGTCTGACTGGCTTAGGCGGGTGTCCCCTTCCTCCCTTACTGTTTCACATGCATCCCTCCTGCAGCTACATACTGGGTTGGAGAGGATGACCTTCCCAGCTAGAGGAGAGTCAAGTGTATATAAGTAGCCATGCTCCCGTTCTAGAACCTCCAAACAAGCTCACAAGGTCCGTTTGTAAGAAAACATAGGGTAGTCAAGTTTCTGAGACTCCAGACACATCCAAATGAGGCTCCTCATGTGCCAGTCTGCCTTTCTTTAAAAAAATAAAAATAAAAAGGAAAGGTCGCTAATCATCAGAGAAATGCAAATTAAAACCACAATGAGATATCACCTCACACCTGTCAAATTGGCTATCATCAATTAATCAGAAAACAACAAACACTGGCGAGGATGTGAAGAAAAGGTGGTGGGATTGCGAATTGGTATAACCACTATGGAAATCAGTTGGGAGGTTCCTCAAAAACTTAAAAATAGAACTACCTTTTGACCCAGTAATTGCACTTCTGAGTATTTAGCCAGAGAAAACCAAAAATACTAGTTTGTCAAGATCTGTGCACTCCTATGTTCACGGCAGTGCTATTCACAATAGCCAAGATATGGAAGCAGCCTAAGTGCCCGTCAAGACAGTTGGATAAAGAAGTTATGGTTCATATATACAATGGAATATTACTCAGCCATAAAAAACGAAGTCTTACCATTTGCAACGACATAGATGGACCTAGAAGGTACTACGCTGGGTAAAATAAGTCAGACAGAGAAAGATAAATACTATATAATTTCACTTAAATGTGGAATCTAAGGAATGAAAGAAACGAACAAACTAAATGAAAACAGACTCACAGATGCAGAGAAGAAACTGATGATTGCCAGAAGGGAGGGGGGTTGCAGGGCTGGGTGAAAAAAGTTAAAAAAGAAAAAAAAAAGGAAAGAAAAGAAAAGAAAAAAAAAGAAAAATTCTCCATACCATTCTTTGTAAACTGCATGGCCTGTATACAGAATGAGTTAGTTCTGTGTGTGCTGGTATAGACCAGTCTGCAAAGTCTGTTATTATGTGAAAAGGCAGAACGCAGAATTGTGTTTAATATGATTCCCTTGGTTTATCAAAAAAAAAAAAAAAGTGATAAACTAGCATAAACATAGAAGCTAGTACAGTGTTTGCATTCAAGAAGATTATCTGAAATTATACAAGTGAAGCTGTTAACTTCATTGGAAAATGGGACTAAAAGGAATTGGGGAGAGAGTAATTTTTTATTACTATTAAGAAGTAATTGTTTTTAGGACATTTTAATATTCACAACAAAATTGAGGGGAAGATACAGATATTTCCTATATATCTCCTGCCCCCACACATGCACAGCTTCCCCCATTGTCAATATCCCCCACCACAGTGTACATTTATTACAAATGGTGAACCTACATTGACACATCATAATCACTCAAAGTCCATGGTTAACATTAGGGTTTACTCTTATGTTGTACATCCTATTTGTTTAGACAAACATGACATGTGACATGTATCCATCACTATAGTATCACACAGAGTGTTTTCACTGTGCTAAAAATCCTCTGCTCTGTCTGGTCATCTCTAATCCCTGACCCCCAGCCCCTGATAAACACTGATTTTTCTTTTTACTGTTCTTCATAGTTTTGCCTTTTCCAGTATGTCATGTAGTTAAAATCATACAGTATGTAGCCTTTTCATATTGGCTTCTTTCACTTAGTAATATGCATTTATTACATATTGTCTTTTTTAACTTTATTTTAAATCTTTCTGTAGTGTTTGACTTTTCTAACTATATGCATTATTGCTTTTATGTTTTTAGTAAAATAATGACAGAATTATCTGTGTAGAAAAATTACAAATAGTTTTGCTTTCTTTTTATTTTCCTAAAGAAAACCCACCTTATAAACATAATTTTTAATGCCATTCTCGATATTACCTATGTCTTGTCTATCCTTGTTCAACAGTAATGCCAAAGATGTCAAGCAAAATTATCCCAAGCCCCAAACTTTCTCTTACTATCCCATAATAGTACTCATCCCCCTTTCTACAGTTCCCACTACCCCGAATCCATATACAGGGCTAGATCCCGGCAGCATGATGCCCACTCTAGGAGGACGCCCTTCTGGCCTCAGTAGCATGTTAGTGACAATTTGAATATGTCGGCGAGGCAGGGCAGAGAGTTGGGTCCGAGCTGGCGATGCAACATAGTCCTGAACATCAGCGATGTGCCTCTGGTGTTAACAAAGAGACGACATGGGTGCCCAGTGTCCGAGATTCTTGTTGGCCCCTGAGTCTAGGACACCCTGCTCATCGGTGGCTCAGACACAGCAGCCAGAGCATCAGAAGGAAACTCACTCATTCGTAGAATCTTTGCTGGACACTCGCCATGACTCTTCACAGCCCAAATCCTTTCTGTTCTCCTCAAAGCATGGCATAGGGCCATGGGAAACAAGGTTCCAGCCCAAATTCCGCTGCCGACTTGCTCTGTGACTTTGGACAAGTCACATCACTCCTAGTGTCAGTTTCCCATATGTAAAGAGTGTTAGGTCAGATGCCCTCCAAGTCTCCTTTTAGGAGTGTGGAGCTGTTGAGGATTTTGAAGGCCCTTTCGCCCCCTCCCACCTTGGCGTCTCTCTCTGGGAGCAGCCAAATTTGGGAAGGAAACAGGAAGCAAGCTCTCTTCTATTCCAGTTTACTGGTGTGTGCTGATAAATAATCATTAAAAGATTGCAATTAAGATCCCCAAGGCAACACTTGTGAATTTGGGGATAAACCAAAATAAGGGAACTTGCAGCCTCCCAGGATGATCGAGTCAGACAGAGGGTCTCAGAGAGATACCAAGGTAAGGGTTAGAAGCCTTTGTAAAATATTATCTGGGTCTTGGAATCTAAATTGATGGCACCATATATTACCTATTGCTGCTATGTCTTGCCAGATTATTCCAAG
>NW_011889412.1:100097-127395 GCF_000151845.1 Pteropus vampyrus
TGGGAGCAGCCAAATTTGGGAAGGAAACAGGAAGCAAGCTCTCTTCTATTCCAGTTTACTGGTGTGTGCTGATAAATAATCATTAAAAGATTGCAATTAAGATCCCCAAGGCAACACTTGTGAATTTGGGGATAAACCAAAATAAGGGAACTTGCAGCCTCCCAGGATGATAGAGTCAGACAGAGGGTCTCAGAGAGATACCAAGGTAAGGGTTAGAAGCCTTTGTAAAATATTATCTGGGTCTTGGAATCTAAATTGATGGCACCATATATTACCTATTGCTGCTATGTCTTGCCAGATTATTCCAAGATTCAGACTTTGATTCTGAGCAGGCAGGCAGTCATTCACACACAGACACCTGGCAATACTGGCTACATTAGGCCAAGAAATCCTGATGGCAAGGAAAAAAAGCTTTTAAGAAATGGACTGGCAGGGCCAAGAGTTTCAGGGAACAGTTGCTGGCAAATTTAAAGCGTCTCAGAGATTTGCCGCCCTTGGCCCAAGGCTAGAGATCCCTGAGGACTGAGCATTTTGGGATGTGATTCTGGGCCTATTGTTTATGCTGAGTCAGACATGAGCTCCTTTCTCTAATGGACCTGCGTCCTCAATTGTGGAGGCCACTGGGTCTTGGAAACTTGCATGGACTCTTCCCTGATACCTATATCAGGGATATAGAGGGCTATATCCCTGTGTGTGCCAATGGGGACAGGAGGGAAGAGAGAGGACACAGAAGGACAGGTAGGCAGCAGAATTATACTCCAGAAAACCTGCAAGGCAACATGGCCTAATGAAGAAGAGATTTGCTTAGCATAAGAGGATCTGGGTTTGAACCCTGACTTCCCATCAACTTGTCCATTAACTCTGGGCAGGTCTCAACCTCTACTAGTTTCTGTTTCCATTACTGCATGGAAATAATAATATGTACCACACAGGACTGTGATGGTAAGTGAAAGATACATGCGCACATGGCCTAGCACAGTGCCTGTGTAACAGATGCTTAATAAATGATGGTACATGTAAATCTAACTCCTACTCCAGTAGGTGCTAAGACAGGAAAGTATATGAGAGGAGAATAGAAGAGGCTATGGACAAATACTAGAAGCAAGTGATCACATAGAGCAGGGAGGAAGAGAGGTCAGGGAAGTTTCCCCTCCCTCTAAGTGGCTAGAGGGCTGGGGAGGTGAGCAAGGTATGAACCAACAGACTTCATTGTGCATGTTTCCTACCTGGTGTGTTCCTTCCTGGGCCCCGAAGGTGAGTGAACAAGTGACTCATCAGGCTTCCTCTGAAGGGCGCTGAGCTCCAACAGAAATCGGGCCCTTGGGTCCAGAGATCTGTGCCTACCTATTTCCAACTTCTCAGTATACAGGTCAGTCTAGGAAATACTTAGAAATTGCTGGGTAGACATATCTCTGGCCTGAGATTGTGCAAGCAAATAAGCCTCGGTTAGACAGTGTGTGCTCTCTGCCACTTTTTTTTTTTTTTTTTGTTCTTCTCCAGGTTTCTCTGGCCCTTTGATCTGAGCTACCAGTGAAAGAACCTCAGGCTCTTTCACCAGTCAGACCAGTTCAGAGTCTGAGAGCAGAGAATAAGGAGTAGCCAGGAAGAAAAGGGACATGCTGTGATCAATTGGGCTCCCTGGGGAGCTTAACAAGCTAGAAAGTTTACTGGTGGCAAAGGGGAAATGGAGGAAGGCAAGGCCTCTGAGAGGGAGGCTGCTGCTGCTGCCTGCTCTGCCTGGTCTCTTGTGCCTTGTTCCAGTGGGTGCCAGCTTACTGAGCTCCTTCAATAAGGAGTCAGATAAGGAAGGCCCCTGGCTTCACAAGGCATCCTGAGCATGAAAGCACTAGCAGCTGTGCCCCTTGGGCCCTCCTTTTAGCGCCCCCTTACAGGCACTCCTCTACCACAATGCCCGGGGTCCTCTCATGACCCTTGGGCCCTCCTTTTAGCGCCCCCTTACAGGCATTCCTCTACCACAATGCCCGGGGTCCTCTCATGACCCTAGATTTCTCCGCGGCAGGGCCCATGAACAGCCAGAGCTTTCTGCTCAGGAAACCTTCAGAAGCCTTTTCAGCACCTTTTCTCCCTGCTCTCTTTGAAGACATAGTGGGCAGGGCGATTTTGAAAAATGGTTTCCTAATTGCAAAAGGAAAACATTATAATTGTAGAAGATAATTAAAAATAAATGAAATTCAAAGAAGAGAAGGAAACTCACTTGTCATCTACCACCCCAAGATGCCCACTCTTTCCTGTTTGGGTTTATTTCTTTCCAGTCTTCCTTCTGTATGTGTATAAACATGTGTATATAAAACAGACATCAGTCACCCTGCTTCAAGGTCTGCCTTTCTCCAGTTTATTGATAAAAAACAGGGTTTGTCTCATACTCGCTGGGGCCACTGCTGGGAGCCCTGGTCTCTTTTCTTCCCCGCTGCCCCCACAGTCTGTTGCTCTTCTTCCTGGGCGTCAACCAAGGGCCAGTTCTGCCTCCCCCTGTTGCTTCTTCTCGTTCATGTCCCCTGGTAACGTCAGGTAGTATAGCCATACCAGATTTCACTGAAGGGTATGGGATACAAAGGGAGTTTACATCTCAAAAATTGAATATTCAAAATTCTTTTTCCTAAATCTCATTTGACCATCAGACCACCAGGAACTTCTTATTGACCTCTTACCTTTTCTGGCTGGTTCCAACTACCTCATGCTTCTCAGACGGTTTTTCCCCCCTTCCAGCCCTTCTTCACATCTTAGTTTTTCTTATTCTCAAGTTCCTGTCATTTCACATGCAGAGCAGTTTGGCCATCTTTTCATCTACCTAATTTGCCTGATCTCAAAGCTTCACCTTCCTCACTGAAGCAGTTGATGAGGGTATTCTAAAAATAGGGTAATTTATTCCCTAAGAACTGTGATGCCTGCTATTACAAATTCTTCATCCTGATACACACATGTGCACACATGCACACACACACATTTTTCACAAGATTCAGGTTGTATTGTACAAACTTTTTACAATCTTCATTTTTCCACCAATATTTTCCACGGAAAACATTTTTCAGTGTCATTACGTGTTTTTCTACAGCTTGATTTTAATGTCTATGTTATGTTCCATTAAACCAATGTCTTTTATTTATTTAACCAATCTCCTGCTGGGGGATATTTACGTTATTTCCAATGCTTTGCTGTTACACACAGAGAGGCCACGGAAGGGCTTTTTCTGCTACATGTGCGCCTGTTAACTAACATCCCCAAACATAACTCAGTGACATGATATTTGCTCTGGTGTCACGAAGGGAAGGTGGGAGAAGCAACGGGAACAGAAGAGATATTGCTGGGGTCACAGAGAAGTGGCGGGAGAGGTGATCAGAACAGGAGAAGCGTTCTTTAAAGTACGAAAAGAGAATAGGATGGGATTTTGGGCTTTTGAGAATTCCCCTCATCCCGGCTCAGAATTCCTGCCAGTGGGCATGACAAGCGCCAACAAGGAAAAGATCATATTGGGTAATGGATTTCTTCTGACTATTTCTGGGTATATATTCATTATCATATTTCAAATGGCCCAGCCGGCCCCTTCAAAGTTCCACTTCCAAGAAGGCAGTGTTAATGAAGACTCCCACAAAAATAATCCTGTCCCACCTTCTTTCTACTACTCCTGTCTCTCTTCTGTGTCTGCCACAGTGAGATCAAGAGTGAGAGGGGCCATAGGTAGGATAACTGGTAAGTACGCTGCCATAGCACCCAGGTCTACGCCTTCCCTCATGAACAGTGGCACTCGAGAGGTGCCAAAAAACTGAGGTGACTTCAGGCTTTGGCATTACAAGTCCCTTGAGCAGATCCCAATATCCCTTAAAGAACCATCAACATAAACCTACAGCTTACAAGATTTCTAGATTCGTTTTTCACCTTAGCTCTTTTACCTGCCACTTGATAGCTAAGGGTGAATAACAAGAATATAAAATTATTGAAGATGTCACCATCTTTTGAATGCTCTCCATTTTCCTCCCAAAGCTCTGGGCACAGGCCATGAGGAATGAATAAGTTTACTAAGAGCCTCTGCCTAGGATTGTGCCACGACAGTGAGAGAGGTGCAGCAGCCCTCGATCAAGCAGCCCTTGAATGCTGGGGGCATCCAAGGGAAGAATTCAGAGGGCGAGGAAACAGAGCATCTTGGAAATGGTGAAAAGCCGAGATCTCCAAGGACAGTGTTGCTAAAACAGAGAAAACAACAACAACAACAAAAACACTTGGCAATGTTTGCTTGAATCAAGTACAAGCATGTGCTAGATTGGAAAAATAGAAGGTCAGAAATTAAAGTGAGTGGAATCAGAGGAGAGTCAACCCACTAGATAAAGTCAAATGACTCCTGGTAGAATGCACAGCAATGGCAGTAGAAGGAGAACTCTATCTGGATGCCAAGCAAGGCAAGTATGACGTGAACGAAGACACTGCCATCATCCTCCTTTGTCATAGCTTCTCAGTGCCTTAGACTTGGAAAAGACCTTTAGAGATCAGTGAGTCTGGGTTTCCTATTCTTTACCATCAGTTCTGCAGGAGTGAAGCCAACACGGAACTTGGGCTTAGACAATCCTGGCTCTTCCCCTACAAGTCAAATGGCTTCAGCAAGTCACTTAATTTCCCTAAACCTCTGGAAGCTTCTGGAAGCAAGGCTAATAATACCTATTTCCCAGAGTCACCGCGAGGGTCAAGTGAGTTGTAAAACACTATACAAGTGTTAGGTATTGCTACTTATTGAGCATGCAATATCTGTAAACCACTATTATGTGGTTTTGCTGTGTGAGGATTTAAAGATGACCTGCAGATGCTTGTCTGGAAAGGCAAAGATGACACATTTCATTAATAACTGCAATGATGGGCATCTCCTGATCTAAGCAAGAAATAATTTTATTCTTTGGAAAACTAAAGAGCCTACTTGATGATCATACCTACAGATCTGCCCTCATTAGAAAAAGACTACCCAACACGTTCTGTGAAAGCATTAGGTGAGGGTGTGCTATAATTCATAGGTAATAGAAAGCAATTTCTTAGCACGTTAAAAATCGAGATAAATTTCCTGATTTTGATAAAGAACATCTACCAAAAGAAAAAAGAAAGAAAAAAAGCTAACATTATACTTAATGGTGAGAGAGTGAATACTTTCCCTTATGATCCAGGCATTTATCCTAGAGTGGTGAAAGCTGTCCACGAATGTTCATAGCAGCATTATTCATAGTAACCAAAACCTGGAAACAACCCAGATGTTCTTCAGCAGATGAATGGTCACACAAACTATGATACATCTCTACGATGGAATACTACTCAGCAATAGAAAGGAATGAACTACCGATCCATGCAATAACTTGGATGCATCTCAAGAGTTTTAAAAAGCCAATTCCAAAAATCTTCAAACTATATGATTCCAGTTATATAACACTTTGAAATAACAAAATTTTAGAAATGGAGAACAGATTAATGGTTGTCAGGGGTGAAAGAGGAGGTGGGGCTACAGGAGGGACATGCAAGTAATTATAAAAGGGCAACAAGAGGGATCCTTGTGGTGACGGAACTGTTCTGAAACTTTGGAGAGGAACCTACATATGTGATAAAATGGTATATAACTGAACACACACGCACGTACAAGTAAAGCCAGGGAAGTCTGAATAAGATCTCTCTATATTATTTCTTACAACAGTATGTGAGGTGACAACTATCTCAATAAAAATTCCAATTAAAAAATAATACCGTGGGGCTTAGTTTGCAAGCACCAGGGAAGATAGGAGTTGTTTCAGGAAGAAACCAGAGATGCGTCAGCTGTATTAGGATAACAGTGGACTCTCAAGGGAATTGGAGATGCTGGTGGTTTTAGAACTTAAAAAAAAGTGTTGGTGGAAACTCTCTACTTGGTTTCATTTGTTGTTTGTTTTTCTTCTTTAGAGCAGAAAAACAAGTGGGGTAGAGGGTCCTGGAGAGTTGTATAGGAAGCTTTCAGATGAGAAGTATACATATAAAGTATACATATAAAGTGAGCACAGTTTGGCACCATCAGGCCTCACACTTAAGGCCATAAGAAGCTGAATCCTGTTTCAAATGAAGGAACTGAGTTAAAATTCATTATGGGCAGTTAAACATCCTAGGAGGGCAGTGTGTATAACACTTAAGAGCACAGTTTTAGGTGCCAGATGGCTTAGGTTCACATCCTGGCCCTGACACTTAGCTTTGTGACCTTGGGCAAGAGACAGAACTTCCTTGGGCCTTAGTTTTCCCATCTGGAAAGTGGGCAAAATACTGGAACCTACCTCATAGGTTGTTGTTAAAATTGATGCTTAGAACAGTGCCTGGCCTACTCATGCTTAATAAAAGTTACCAGCTCTTACTTTTATTACCCTCTGGGAGAATGGAATGCTGCCTACAGGTGCTGGGCTAGATTCTCCTGAGCTTGTCACTCAGCTAAGAGGTAGTAGAATTATGATATCCACCTACTACTTCCAGACTACCAAGACTGTGTTCTTGACCATGGGTCCCCTGTGGGTCTGTATTTGAAGCCCTTGGAAACCCACGCAACTCCTGGTAAAAGACAGGTCACCTGAGTAAACTACCTTTTTTTCGTGTTCCAAGGTCAATAAGGCAAAAAGTGATGCCTAACTACATTTGGCACATACAGGGCACTGGGATCAAGTGATGAACCAAACACTCCACTCCATCCTGGAGCTGATGGACTGGTGGGGAAGACACTTATTAGCTTTGTGATGTTACTTTTTCCCATATACTCCCATGTGCCAAGTATTGTAAAGGAGAAGGCATAAGTTGAGGGGGTGGACTTCAACTAGTATAAAATCTCATGGGAGGGCTTCTTGGAAGAAGTGGTATTTAAGATGGTTTCCAAAGACTGAGTGCTTTTTCAACCTCAGCACTATGAACATTTTAGGCTGGATAATTTTTTGTTATGAGGGGATGTCCTGGTCATTGTACAATGTTTAGCAATGTCTCTGGCTTCTACCGTAAGATGCCATCTGCGACAACCAAAAATTGTCTCCATATATTGCCAAATATCACTTGGGGCATAAAATCCCACCAGTTTGAGAACCACTGATGTAGGTGGAAAAGAGAAAGAGCGTTCTAGGCAGAGCCAAGAGAGAGCAAGATGAAACCAGGATACACAGACCTTTATTGTCCATTTTGAGGATCTGGGACTTTATTCTTAAGGCAAGAGTGGATTTGGGTGATGAAATGATAGTGACTACGTGGACTCAAGTAGAGACAAGAGAAAGAGATTAATTTAAGTGGCATTCAGGAGATAGAAGTGATAAACATTAGAGAACCCCTAATATATTTTCTTTCTAATGTTACATTAATGTGGGTAGAGCCCTTCATCCAGGGGGTCTTAGATTGTCATTGTGGATTCATTGATGCTCCAGGACTATTCAATCACATTGTTGTAACCTGGTCTCTATTTGGATTAAGGTTTATAATATAACAGTTTCTGTGTTCTGCTATACAGTCTGGATAAATATTTCAAAGAGTAGTGAGCTGGGACTCAGAATTGCTGGATCCTAGTCCCGCCTTTGCCACTAGCCAACATTAGGAAAATCACTTTCCCTTTCTGGGCCTCAGTTTCCTACCTGTAAAACAAGGGGCCTGCACTTTACTAAATAGTTTCGATCTAACAGCCTATGAATACAACATTTGCCACCTAATCAAAGGGTGAAATTGTTTCACTGGTTCCTTCAAAAGGAATTCTGTTCTTTCTATTACTCATGGTGAGGTGGCTTCTGTTTAGAAGGACAATCAGAACTGGTAAGGCAGTGATAAGAGGGGTTTTGTCAGGCAATTCTCCTGCTATCTGGAGGGTTTTTTTTTTTTTTTTTTTTGCATAGAGATTGGATTATGTTCTGATGTGGTCTTCCCACATCAGAATTGCTGGCAAGGCTCTGGGGCAGGATCTTTCCTGAAGGGAATAAGCACTGTCAGGTCAGTCAGTCTCAGCAGCGGAGACTGTGGACTTTAGGAGGAAGGTCTCAGCTGGACAAAGAAGGAGCTCATTCCCATCTATGGCCTCAATTCTGAGTATATATTTGGATTCAAAGATGCAGTCATTCAGTGGCAAAAGGGGTGCAGTGTGGGGAGACACGCCCACAGCGACACTTAAAGATGGGCCTGGGCTCTAAGACAACCGTATCTAGAAACTCTTTTGAAAGAAATGTTATTAACCTGGTCTTCGTATCCGAGCCCTGGTCCACGCCAGGTATCAGTTTCCACCAAGGGAATTCAAAACATCTTCACCGAAAGAGTCCCAGAAATTGATTGAGAGATCTTTTCCATTTCCAGGCCTCTTTGCTCTCCCCTACCCCCATTTTAGATGTTCAAAAACTGTTCAAAAAAAAAAAGAACACAAAGGTCCATTTCCTAAGCTGCTCAGGTCAACAGACAGAAGTGTGTGAAGATGGAGGGGTGAATGGGAAGAGGGCCACTCGGTCTGGGCCGAGAGAACAGTAGATGGGGCACGTGGATGGAAGCTACAGATAGGACACCCTATAGCTCTGGGAGCAGATGTTGAAGCCAAGTCCCACACAGGTAACAGCCAGAGGTTCATGCTTGGGTATCTCTTGACAGAAACCCCTCCTCATCTGCAGAGCTGCGTAAGCACTAGGACAGATGCAAACAGCACGGGGATAGGAGGGGACAGCAGGGCCTCAGACTCCACAGCTGGAGGAGGAGAGGGGAGGAGAGCTAAGGGCATCAGCTCAGCGGATGGCCCCCTGGCATGTCAGCAGATAGAGATCCTCTGTGACCACAGCTACCTATACCTAGGCCCATGGAGTTCGCAGCCGGTTGCTTTGGTCAACTTGTTTGGCTTTCTGCCCTGTGGCCAATGAAACCTGACAGGTCAGTTTCTAGATCTAGGTTGATTATCTTCCACTTCCTGGTTCTCACACCTTCAAACTTGAAAAAACTATGATTCACTACCCTCTCTCTCACTCTGCAAAAGAATGTGTTTTGTTTTGTTTTGTTTTGTTCACAATGCCCAATGAAAGGTCTGATCTCTTAGTTAGCCATTCTGATCCCAGGGAAGTTATTTAAGGGATAAAAACAGCTGAGGTTAGACCCCCAAAGATTAAAATCAGTGACTTGCCTCTTTCTGAGGATGGTTCTTCCAATGTGGGAGAAACCTTGGCCCAAAGGAGCAGCTCACTGGCATTCTCTCCCACCACCCCCAGCCTGGTCTTGGTGGGAAGCAGCAGTTATGCCTTGTTTTTATTTGCTTTGAAGAAGCAGACTGGTGTCTCTTTTTCCTTTTTTTTGGATAATCTCTCCAAGGTGTATAACGCACTTCTTCGCTCTTAATCGATACTTACTATTTTAGTGATCGAATGGAGGCAGAGGTAGCTCAGCAGGGTTGGGATTACAGTGAGCCAAGTGAGGCAACCAGAGCACCGAGTTTCAGGAGGCGCTCACTCTGCAGGGTCATACAAGCATCCTCACCCTGGGCCTGGTGCTGTGGCTGATGGCTGGTGTGAGAAAGCTTCAAGCAGAGACAGTTTCCGCAGAGATGGTTGACTGTGGAATAGGAAGGGGCCCCACCATAGGCACTTGCCAGGCTTAGCTTCCCCTTGTCTGGGACACTCAGGCTTATCATGTTCACAGGTGTGCCCTGAATGAGGCTGGATATTAGCTCATCAGAAGGCCCCTACTCCCAGTAACTGCAGAGACAAACAAGTATGAAAGAGAACTTGAAGAAAGTCAGAGGCAGTTGTCACTGCAGTGGTGCAGGGGCTGAAAAGAATTATAATCTTAAATAACACTTTGGGTACTTACTATGTGCCAAATCCTGTGTTAAATACTTTATGGTTATTATTTTATATAGTCTTCTCAATAACTCAATAAAGAACTTGGTCTCTGGAGCCAGCCAGCATAGATTTAAATCTCAGCCTTGCCTCTTTCATATTGTTGAACCTTGGGAAAGTATTTAACCTCTCTGGGTCTCAGCTTCCTCACCTGTAAAATGGGAATAATAATAGGACCTACACCATAGTATTCCAAGGATTATACCAGGTAACACAAGTAAAGCGATGAGACAAGCGCCCAGCATAAGGTAAGCACCAGACGAATATCAGCCATGGTTGGCATTGTGCTTGCCTCTTTAGCTTATTCCTAGGGCTGCCACAACGAAAGTCTCATAAGCTGGTGACTTAAACAATAGAAATGTGTTGCCGCACAGTTCTGGAAGCTAGGAGTCCACGATCAAAACGCTTGTAGGGTTGGTCTTTCTGTGAGCTGTGAGGAAGAATCTGTTTCAAGCTTCTCTCCTAACTTCTGGCGTTCATTGGCTTATAGACGGCCATCTTCCCCCTATATCTCTTCACATGGCGCCTTTGTGTGTCTGTCTCAGTGTCCAAACTTCCCCCTTTTAAACTTAATCCATTTAGCCGCTAAAACAAAAATACCATAGACCAGGTGGCTCAAGCAACAACCTCTTATTTGTCACAGTTCTAGAGGATGAAAAGTCCAAGATCAAAACACTGGAAGATTGTGTGTCTGGGGAGGACCTGCTTCCTGATTCTTAGATGGCCATCTTCTCACTGTCTTCACATGGTAGAAAGGGTGAAGGAGCTCTCTGGGGTCTCTTTTACTAGAGCACTAATCTCAGTCATGAGGGCCCCACCTTCACAACTTAGTCACCTCCCAAAAGCCCCATTTCCAAATACCATCACATTGGGAATTTGTTTTCAACGTATGAATTTTGGGGAAACACAAACATTCAGTCTGTAGTATCCTTTTATAAGGACACCAGTAATATTGGATTAGAGCCCACTTTAAAGACCTCTTTTCAACTTGATTACTTTTGTAAAGACCGCATTTCCAAATTAGTTCACATTCTGAGGTATTGTGGGTTCAAATATACATATATTTGGGAGTGGCACAATTTAACCTATAATACAAGGCTAAGTAACTTAAGGTCACACAGCTTGTTGGTGATGAAACTGGGTCCTAGAACTCAGAATTAGCTGATGACAAATTCCACAGCATAAACTCCCATGTAAAGCCCTAACACTCCTAAACCTTCTCTAGATGGGAAGAACCAAAGAGAGACATTCAGAGACTGCCACTGTTGTGTTGATGGCATTTTCCCATCCTTCTCTCTTGTATAGCCTGCCTGCTCCAGGCTGAGCTGGTAAACTATGAACGAGTCAAGGAGTATTGCCTCAAAGTCCTGAAGAAGGAAGGGGAGAACTTCAAGGCCCTTTATCGGTCTGGTGTGGCCTTCTACCACCTTGGAGACTATGACAAAGCACTCTACTACCTGAAAGAAGCAAGGACCCGACAGCCAACAGGTAAGGCAGCGATTGATGTTTTTTTTTACTGTCAGACCCTTTGGGCAGCTCCTAAGGCCTTCTCATTGTAGTGGACAGCTTTCATGGTGCAGGGCCAGGCAGGCACAGAAATGGAAAATTATGGGTCAGATGGGTGCTAAGACCTAGGATAAGGAGAGCAAAGTCTATGTATTTGCCTGAGGTCTGGGTTCCAGGGAACTCTTCTCTTCAAATAAATATTGCATTCTTTGTCTTTTCCAACCCAAAACCCAGCTTAATAAATACATATTGAACTCTTTGTATGTATCAAGATTTGTGCTGGACACCAGGCATGCAGATAAGAAGACATAGCCCCTACTTTCGAGGAGCTCGCATTCTGGTTGGCAAGACAGAATGCAAATGAATAATTTTAGTGCTAAGCCCAGCATCTTCCAGGAAACATCCCATTCCCTCTTCTCCAGTCAGATCCCATTCCTTAGAGCATGCAGTATCTGTATCATTCAGTTAAATTCTTATTCGTTATCTCAGCCATTTACTCGTTCCACAGATATTTATTGAGCAGTTACAGTGGCCCAGAAACTCTTCTAGGTGCTGGGTAGATACCAGTGAACAAAACAGTTGCTACCTTCAAGGATTTTATGTTATAATGGAGGAAGATGATCAGTAAACAAATGGACAAATAGATAATGTAATATTTAGAAGAGGGAAATGCTATAAAGAAAATAAACAGAGTAAGATGATCAAGAGTAAATGGCGTGCTATTGTAGACCTGGTAGTAAGAAAGAGCCTCTCTGAAGAGGTAACGTTTCAACAATGATTTTGACTTGATTTTTTTTTTTTTTTTAAGAACACCAATATCTTTATTTTCATGTGTTGATTTGTTTTCTGTATATCAGTCAGGGTCCCCCAACTATACTGTAAGCAACTTGAGAACTAATAACTGGGCTCATTCAACAGAATTTTCTTGAACATTACTATATGCCAGCACTGTTCTGGATGCTATGCCTGGCATTGTTGACTATTCTACAGCTTTGATTTCTACATCTGGAAGTAAATATCTCAGGCGGCCCTGTAACTCCGATATTCTGATGTGTGCAGAGCTAAGCAGCTGTTTCACGTCACACTCCACTTGCTACTTTAAGTAGCAGGATTGGGGAAAATTCCTCATTTTGTGGTGAGGTGGTTGTCCGACTCTGCTTATAAGGATAAAAATAAGACGATGAACCAAAGTGCTTTTAAACTCTTCAATTCTAAAAAATTACATTCAATGAATATTTGTTGATCATTGGATTAAGCACTTTTAGACTAACCTATTTTGGTCCTCACAACAATTTCATGAGGAAGGTATTATGATCCCCAGGAGAGGCAGGCTTTGTAGTCAGACATACTACCTACTATGTGTCTCCTTGGGCATCTTACTTAACCTCTCTGGGACCAAGTTTTCCCTTTTGTCACTTGAGGATGATGCTACATACCTTGCAGAATTATAATGGAGATTAAGTGAGTTAATGAAGGTTAAAAACGTGACACAAAGTAGGCATTCAAAAATGAAGGTTGTTTTCTTTCACACAAAACATAAGGCTGAAGAAGTTGGTTACTTACCTGAGGTTAAAACTCTAAACAGAACCTCGACTAACTGTGCTGACGCAGGACCGTGGGGATATGACGTTGCATGGACATAAAGGGAGAAATCCTTTCTCTTCTGCTCTCCTTCCCGTCTGACCGCCAGGTCAGGGTGACTTGTCTGCATTTGCTATGGGGAGGCAGTGAAGGAGAAAGCCAGCATCCTGGTTGCCCTCTCAGTCACCATGGGCCTTGGCTGAGTGAGTCTGGCAGATGCAGATTTGGCCTGGTTCTTTGTAGGCCCAATAGTTCCCCTCACCAAGTGTTCCCTAAGGTGTGTTTCTCTCCTCACAGACACCAACGTGATTCGGTATATCCAACTGACAGAAATGAAGCTCAGCAGATGCTCCCAGAGAGAGAAGGAAGCCATGTGACTACAACACCTCTCTAGAGTTGCACCTGCGCCTGACCCGGGACTTCCAGGCACTCCCTGGTGGAGAACCCCACCCTGAGTTCTGGTCCTTTCTCCCACTTTTTCCATCATCCCCCTCCCGCCTCTTCCTCCTGTTGCCCCTTCACTCTGTCTACTCCCAGTGCGAAAAGGAGAGATGCAAATTTGGAATCTGTTGGGTTGCCCCATCAACAGAAATATCCTCTTCTCTAGTAGGTCAGCCACTGAGAGGGACCTAACTTCCTCGGGGACAGCTGGGGGGACTCTCACAGGCCAGGAATGCCATTGTAGCTTTGGCTTTGGCCTACGCTTCTGACAGAGGTAGAGCCTGGCAGGTGTACCATCCCAAAGGCAGCAGGCACGGAGCCCGTGGCTGGACCCTCCACACCTTCCCGATGGACCAGAGCATTGTAAGGCAACTGTGACAAATCCAGGCATGAGACAAACACCAGAAGCGCTGGTTAAGCCAGGAGAGAGACTGTGAATTTGTACACTGGATTCCCTTCCACCCCAATAACCTCAGCCCCTGCCTCCCTCCCTCACTTGTTGTCTTGGCTTGTGCTTTCTTCTTTCCCCCTCGAGGATCTGAGACGCTGCCAGGATTCACATACCACTGAAGCCCACTCTCAGTGCCCTCTGAGGACTACACATAGCATCCTCCCATAGTCCCACTCAGCAGGCAGCTGTGACAGCAGAAGGGCAGGGTACTGTAGAACCAGGCTTGAACACGTAGGTGATCGGGGGAGGGAGAGATGATGTCTAGGGGAAAGAGCATTGTATAGACTGAGGGACTGAACTGTGGACTAAGTATAAATAAAAATAAATTAGCAGGCAGCAGTTCCTGTCATTTCTGTTGGAAGCAGCCCACTCCCCCACTTATCCTCCCTCCCCCAACTCTTAGTCAGAGCTACTTACAGCCAGGCAGGATGGGGCTTTCCCGAAAGCAATAGGCCATTTGTCCAGTGGTATACAATGTTGGCTGCCGCCTTTTGTGCTTTTAGCGTAGGCTGGGATTGGGGAGACTGCCCAGGGACTTGGCTTTGTGGGACTTTGTGGGACTTGTACAGCTTCTTTTTGATGACATTATCTGGACTCAATATCTAGCACAGAGAATGTGTTCAACAAATATTTGTTGAATGAATAAATTATGACTGCAGACTGGCTCTCCTGCCTTAAACTAATTTTATCCCAGCCTAGTCTCCTGATACTTATGCTCTTTATGCTATGCCATGTTGCTTCAGTCAAATGAGAAACATTTCTCGAGGGCTTATTGTTTGCCTATCATTGTGCAATATGCTGTGGGACATAGGATGTAGTTCCAGTCTTCAAAGAGTTGAAAGAGTTGAGAAATACTCATATAAGATGATTACCAATTTAATTTATATGATACTTTAAATTTTTCAAAGCACTTTCATGTATTTTTCGTGTGATTGGTGAAAGAGACAATATTGTACAAATTAAAATATATACAGATGCAATAATGTTAATAGTTAGCATTTATTAAATGCACTATCCTCAGATCTTTACATGTATAATCTCATTTCTTTCATGCAATTATCCTATGAGATATCATTCCCATTTGATGAATAAGAAAAATGAAAACCATAAAGATTAACTGTCCCAAGACTGAATGGCTTTAAGTGGAATAGCTAGCATTTGAACCAGGTCTGTCTGACTCCAGAGCTCTAGCTATTAACTACTCTATGGTTAGTTGCTGCTCTACAAAGTATTACGTAGAGCAGTTACAACCATTCAAGAGCAGGAAAGTGCGTTTTAAGTTGAAAAGCTTTGACTATGCCAATGGTGGTACATGAGCTGCCTCTTGTATTTAAAATGCCCAAGGCAAAGAAATGTCTCTAACACTAGACTCCTTAGTGGCCAGGGCAGTGACAAGCCAGGAAAAAGACAACTGAGACCCAACAGTTATTTCTGTGTATTGTTCATTTTCCTTGCTGGTGGGGCCAGCACACATCCAAACAACCCACCTAGTGTTCCTCACTCCATTCCCAGCATTGGGCAAGAGTCGCAATTATAGGTAGAGATGAAAAGGAAATACATTAATTATGGGTTATTTGTTTAATCAGAGGCTCCACCGCTGCAGGATCCAATTACTGCTGACAGACCCAGAAGCCAGAAGCACAGGTTATATTCACATAGGCCTTCAAAGGCTTCCAATGGGGTCTATAAGAAGGTGCTAGAAATATCCAAGAGCCCACAGTTGTTTTCCTATGGCTCATCCTCTGGAGAAAAAAAGGAAAAAGCTGTTATAGCTGCCACATTCTCCCCCATCCATACCATATCCTTCTCTCTGCCCTCTTCCTCCAAAATGGTCTCACATTACCCCAATTCAAAACCACCCGCAGCATACATAGGATAGGCAAACACGCAAAACTCCCTTGTTTCCAAGCCCAGAAAGCCTGTGGGTCAGCAAACTGCTTGTTAGGATCTGCAGGATAAGATAAGGTCAGAGGTGGCCTGAAGAACCAGTTCAAACTGGCAGGGTCTTCCTTTGGTCTTGCGTTCAAGAAAGACCCAGAGTAACTCTTCCCAACATGGAGCAAGAGAGATGACTTGCCTCAAAGAGCGAGTTGTGGCAGGGCTGGACGTATGGGGAGAAGATTGCTGCCATCCTTCCAAAAAGAAGTGTCGAAAACCAGAACTAGGTGAAGACTACCTCGTGGGAGGTCATGGTACAAGTGTACAGGCTGTCTGCTTGTCTGGCGACCTAGACACACATGCTTATTGGAACTCCGTTCACTGTGACCCAAAGTTAAATGATCCCAAAGGAAAAAACTGCCTGAGGGTATTGGTTGATGTTTGGGGTGAGAGGTGAATTTTCTGTTCATTTGACCAACAGAGACTTCAGAGAGCTGTTAAGCAAAATCAGATCTGTTCACCTTACCAAACCTTTAGCTTCCTTCTCCTCTCCCCTCCCCCAAACAGGGACCATCATTTAACTATACACTTTGTTTGTAGATGTCACTGCTGAACTCTACCTGGGTTACTAAACCTGGATCTGACCTGCTTTGTCATCTCCTGCTTGGACTTTTGTGAAGACTCTTCAGAGAAAAAAAAAAAAATTATACTTTGCTTGTAATTATTATGAAAGCCTCACACGTGTAATTGTAGAATTTTAGGGGGGAAAAAAAAACTCCAACCCATTATCCTGCCACCTAAGACAAACATTGTAATCTTTTTGGATGTATGTTTTGGTTCTTTTTGGTATAAATGTACACATGCAACACGCTGTTTTTTTTTTTAACAGAAACTGGATCACACTTTATGTATATATACTCTTTAATAACTTACTTTTCAAAATGTGTATTTATATTTGAGAATAAGTAATACATATACACGAACACAAATTCAAAAAGTACAAAAAGCTCTGTATGAAGAGGTAAATCTTCACCCTGTCTTCCAGCCTCGTTCCCCTCCCATCACTTGTATACCCTTCCAGAGCCATTGAAGCATTTTCAAACACACGCATATATACTCTTCTGGCACACACAAATGGCAGCATATGAACACATGTTTTTGCACTTCGTGCTCCTTCACTTACTATATCACGAAGGGAACGATTTTTGCGTGACTCTTATACTTTTTTCAACAGCAGTCTCATTATATGGATGGACCCTTATTTGGTGACCAGTCTCCTAATCGTGACTATTTCATTTCCTTCCCATCTTTACTGTAAATAATGTTGCAACAGACATTCTTGTAGCTAAATTTTGCACATATCTGTGACTATCTCCTTAGGATAAAAATGCAAGGAGGAAATTGTTTGGCTATCTTTAAGGATTTTGATATATGTTGCCAACTGCCCTCCAGAAAGTTTGTACCAAAACACTCTCCTATTTGCAGCCTTGAGAGTGCCCTGTTCCGTGCACCCTCACTAATGGTGGATATTATCACTTATCAAATCTTCATCAATTTGATAGGAAAATAATAAGATATTAATGTTATTTGAACTCACACTTCTTTACTGAGTAACATCTTCATAGGCTTATTAACCATTTGTACTTCTTTCTTTGTGAATTTTCTATTTATTTGATATTGGTATGTTTACCCTTATTATCAATATGTAATTTTATTAAGAATATTGTTTTGTCAAGAAACATTGCAAATATGCTTTCCAAGTGCTTTGCTTTCTAATTTTGTTTATGGTGCTTTTTGACATACATAAATTCTTAATTCTGCAATTAATTTGTTCCTCTGTTTCCAGCTTCTTCTGCCTATAGTTCACCCTCTCGTTTCTATCAGAGTGGCCCATCTAAAACACAACTGATTACGTCACTCCTAGCTTGAAAATCTGTAGTGACTCCTCATCACTTTAGAAGCCAAACTTCTTAGTGTAACACACAAGGTCTTTCATGCGATTTCTTCCACTGACTCTTCCAGGCTCACCTGCTGGTGTTCTCAAGGTACCCTACACTGAATTGCCGCACAGCTCCTTGTGATTCCTTGAACCCGTCGTTCTGGGTCTCTGGGCTTTTTCATGCTGTTCCCACTGCCTAGCTGACCATGCCTTACCCTTCCAACCTCCTCTTTGCCTTGCTAACTCCTTAAGGACTTTGAGTATCACTACTCGAAAGCCTTCCTTGACCCCTTAGTCTGCACTCCTAAAGCAACGTGAGCCTATCTCTGGCTAGCATTTGCTACACTGAATTGGAATTTCCTCTTTATGTTTGTTTCCCCCACGGCCTGGATGTTCAAGGTAGACACTGTGGTTTATTCATCCTATAGCTAGAATTTCTAGCACAATGCCTGCACATAATAAGTGCTCAATAAATGTTGAGCATTGAGCCAGCAATCAATGAATAATGGATTCAGTGGCAAATGTTACTTTAGGTAAATGCGGGGCAGAACTGGATATGTGCTTCTGAGAATTGAAGAAATCCTAGGAGATGTATTATCAGTAAAGCCATGTGCTTCACTGCTGTGCTTTCCAAAACATCAGAAGTAGCTTTTTAAAAACACATAATCACGGATTCTGCTTTACACCCGCTGAATCAGACTCATGGGCATAATGCTCAAGATACTACAGTTTTTTTAATGTTCCAAAGTATTTCTGATGACCAGCCAAGTTAAAAAATGTACTGCTGAGGTATATGAGCAGACAAATCAGAGCCCCAGCAAATAGATAGATGGAGCTTTGTTTGAATGCCAGCTTTGACAACTACTAGCTGTGTGACTTTAGGTCAGTTGCTTGACTTTTCGAACCCTCATTATCCGCACCTGTGCATAAAGACTATTATATATACCTTAAAAGGGTGTTGGGGAAAATTAAAAAATACCTGTCTCCTAGCTCAGAGCCTAACACAAAGTAAGCATGAAATGAACACTCATTTCCTCCCCCCACCCTCAACCTCAGTTTCATTTATAGTGTGGCTACAAATACTTGTATATTTGTCTTCTATATTCCTACACTGAACTGTAGAAGGAAGAGAACTTCCAACAGGCCTTTGGATTACTCTGATTCAACCAGTTCCTGAGTAATATAGAGGGCCGAGGAAGCCCCATACTCCACCACACGCTCTCCCCAAGCATATCAAGGAATCCATAGCAATCAATTGGAATAATCCTGATGCTTTTCTGAACCAATTATTTTTTAGTCACATCCAAAGATCAACACAGTTTTTTTTCCTGTGGTTCTACCCAGAGGCCAGTGGTTTCTGAGCTGCAAGGAGAAGTGAGTAGCCATTGCCTGCTCTCCTTCCAATGCCCTGATATCCTCATTGCATGCCTCAGAGTAGAAAAGACAAGCCTAGCTGTGAGGTCAAAGTAGCCGATCTGCAGCCATTTTGATTAAGATGCCCCTGCTTCCCGCTCCTGATGCCCGCACGTCCTCTTCCCACCAGCCTTGGGCTGGCAGTAGAGACCGGAAAAATGCATTCAGTCCATCAGGCTTGACAGAGTTCAAATTACTGAGTCAGCATGAAAAGTCCCACTCTAAATGGACTGAAATTGGATTCTATTAAAAACCACACTCACTAAAGCCCTTGGCTATTAATATTTGCTAAGACATGGAGAAGGCAGGGAGGCAGAGGCCCCTGCACAAGGTTGGAGATCACAGCTGTTCTGTTGAATTGCTTTTCTGGAAGCGAGCCTACGTTCAAAAGCTAGATTTGCCCTGTTTTCAACATCTCACAGAATATTAGGGCTGGAAGGACTCCTGAAGCTCAATAGCTAAATCTCTCATCTTACAGATGAGGGACCAAGTCCAGAGAACGTAAGCGACTTATTCAAGGTCACACAGCTAATAAGTAACAAAGCCCGATCAGTTTCCTGACAACAAACAATGCTCTTTCCACTGAACTAACACACACTTACAAAGCACTTATCTCTTTTTTTAACGTAATGCTGTAAAAGTATTCTCTTCTAAAGAAATGTAACTCTAAAAATAAAAGGCCCAAGTGAGAGGTAATACACATTTATTTGAGATTAAAAAAAAAAAAAAGAAGCTATTCAGAAAGCACTGATTCAGACAGAAATCCAAATCATGTTCTGATAAGGAGATAAAGGCAAGGGATATTTATGAGAAAGGGAAGGGGAACAATTACATCAATGGAACGAAGACATTTCTGCTGGTGCAGATAAGCTTTCATAGTGACGTTAATTCTAAAGAATGTTTTTAATTTTCAGTCCAGTAATCATATCTGCTTGGTTGTTATCCTTGCAAACAGTTCTTTGGGACACAATGTTGCTTTAGGCCCAGTCCAAAGGTTATTTTGCCGATTTAACATTCCAAAGGTTTGAGGCATCAGACATGCAAGACAGTTCTGGGATAGTAGCTCCGACTTCATTTTAAAGTGGCTCCATTTATATTATTTTTTTTTACAGAAAGAAGGAACGTAGTACTCATTCACTCATTCCCTCACTCAATGTTTATCATGACAGTCACTTCAGTATAGGCAGTTCAATGGTTAAAGAGGTATTGTCTCTGCTTGACAAGTTTACAGTCTATGAGGAAGAAAGAAAAGCAAACGGACAACTACGAACCTGTGTAATAAAATCATCGAAGGCACACATAGAAGGAGCACTTATACCAGTCCGAAAGGATGAGGAAAGATTTTCCTGAGAAGGTGTCAAGATGGTGGGGCAGTAGCGGTGAGGGTCAGTGGTAATGTACTATGACTCCTTTTCCTAGACATAATATGAAAATATTTGAGATCTTGAGATCAAGAGCTGTCTTTTCTTAATTTTTTCCTGGGTTTTTCATGCCCGAGTTCAGGTAATGTCACTTATACTGCCCTATAGACCCAAGAGCTGAGAAGTCACAAAAGACTGTGAAGGAGATATCTAATTAAATTCTCTCTGTGTAGATCTGGGACAAGTGGTTACACAAAAAAACATTTTCTCTGGGTGCAATCAGAAGCTCTTCAAGACTCGTGATTTCCATAATAATCAAAAATTCTAGACCAGGTTTCACAAATATAGCTCTAGAGTCATACTGCCATGAGCACCCTGAATATCTCCCATTGTTTTTAAGTTCTTTTGTTTTCTCTAATCTCGGCTTTTTTATTCTAGAACAGCACTGTCCATTAAAATGTAATGTGAACCACTTACCTAATTTAAAAATTTCTAGTAGCCATGTTTTAAAAAGTAAAAGCAGAGAAAATTACTTTGAACAATATATTCTAAATAAAAATAAAATTAAGAAAACAATCAAAAAAGAATAAAATATTCAGGAATAAAGTTAGCAAAAGAAGTACAAAACTTATACTCTGAAGACTACAAAACATTGATGGAAGAAATTAAAGAAGAACTAGATAAATGGAAAGAAATCCCATGTTCATGACTTGGAAGACTCAATATTGTTAAGATAGCATTACTTTCCAAATCGATCTACAGATGCAACACAATCTTTACCAATATCCCAACTGAGTCCTCTGCAGGAACTTACAAACTGGTCCTAAACTTTGTATGGAAATTCAAGGGACTTAGAATAGCCAAAACAATCTTTAAAAAAAAGGGCAAAGTTGGAGGACCCATACTTTCAAAATTTAATGCAAAGCTACAGTAATCAAGACAGTATAGTGTTGGCATAAAGGTAGACAATAGATCAATGGAATAGAAATGACAGTCCAGAAATAAACCCTCAAATTCATGGCAAATTGATGCTTGACAAGGTTACTTAAGGCATTTCCATGGAGGGAATAAAAGAGTCTTTTCAACTTTGCTGGGACAACCAGATAGCCACACATGAAAGAATGAAGTTAGATCACCACTTCATACCATATACAAAAACCAATTAAAGACCTAAAGGAGGAAAAGAGCTCCAGAGGGGAAGAACCGAGGGCCTGACTAGTCACAAAGGTTTCCAAGATCATCACAGGAGTCCTGAGCTAGAATTATTGTTTTGTCTGGTTTTATGGTTTTTTTTTTTTTTTTTGCTTGTTTTGATAAGTCCTAAATGGAATCTAGTAGCTTGTAAGGAAAATTATTTTCCTAGATTTAGAATCTACTGAAATTGTTAAAATCACACAGGGCTTTTAGTCCCTCCCCTCACTCCCCAAACCTCAAAGCAGAAAGGCTTGGAGGATGGGCTGAGTGCAGGCTGAAGGGTGGGACTGAGGGAAAGGACATTTGGGACATGTTGGGGACAGCTCTGGTAAAGTAAAGCTCACATTATCAAAATGTCCCTTAAATGTTTTACTTTTTGATTACTTTTGGTTCAGCATTATAGGGCTTCTGTTTCTTTGACAGAAGGGCAGATAAGCACATGACCTATGACAGGAAACCTGAACCTCCATCTGCTGTCATTGGTTGTGGGACCTCGAGCCAGTGGCAGGGCTCATTTACCTCATCCTCGTCTATGAATTGGAGAAGGCAAGTTGGAAATCTAGTATCAGAATCACTCAGACATTACTTTAAAAAATACACGTGATGGGGCCCTGGAAACTGCATTTTTTAGAAGCTAAGTTCTGATACTGGTTTGCAGACTAGTATTTAGGAACCACTGAACTACTGTAAGGTCTCTTACATTTCTAATATTCTATAATATGTGGTAGGATATCCTAGCTGACCTCAAACAGAATGTGTCCTTTCTGGTCCATGTATTTATTTCATTTGTTTGCATGAATTAATATGCATATTGGTCAAAGGTAGGAAAAGGCTTCTGCTTTTTTGGGGGGTGGGGGTGTAGAGGAGCTTTAGAGAAGATAGAAGGATAGTAATAAAGACAGTGGGGCTGGAGTATCTGACCGTCCAGCATAGTTACAGGTTCATGGTAGATTGACATTTGGTGGAAATTTCTATGATAAAGAAATGAAGAGATTAAAAAGGCATGCCAGTGCCCCATTTGGCACATAATTCCATGTAAAAGGTGCTGACACTTCATCCCCAGTGGATCGAACCATGAGGTAGCTTAAGGCTCTTGGATACCATCAGAACTGTCATTGACCTTGTAGAAGAGCCAAATTTTTTAGCTTCCTCCATTCCCCATCCACTCCTTGTAACCAACAGACAATGAATGGAGATACAGTCCCCATACTCATATCCCTTCAGCCTGTCCCTTCTAAGCTCCCTTCCCTACTCAGCCCCGTCTCACCTCAGAGATCCTCCTACCAAGTCCAGTGAACCTTGTCTTCAACAAGAGCAATTGTTCAACAAGCGGGAGCACTTATTATGTATCAGTCAGTATATTAAACACTTTATGTAGAGTATTTTATTTAATTCTTATGACATAGGTAATATTATTCCCATTTTCATATGGGAAAACTGAAGCTTTGCAACTGCATTGAACACCTAACTTTCTTTTCTTCTCTGAGAACCTTCCGCCTACCCACAGAGGTGGATTTTTAATGGCGTGTTGGTACCAAGCATATACCACCTCTCCTCAGGCCATGATAAAAACGTGACCCTGCTGGAGAAGGTCAGTTTCTTTATCCCAGAGGTGTAGATTTGGATATAAATACATTTGTCTTCACTGATAGGCCCTTCGTGAAGGTGGAACTGGAACTCCAGTGTGTGGTCATGTGTACCATGAAGGCCAATTGAGAAAGAAGAAAGAATCAGATGAGCTGAGTAAAGCAGGAGCAGAGAACTCTGCAACTCCAGAGGAGAAGGAGGAAGAAAGAGACCACGCCATGGTCCACAGAGACTCTCCCATTAGCTCCCAGGTTTTCTGAGAATCTCTCCTATTATTCAAATTAAGTACTCCCTATTGAGTAAGATAAATCGGGTGGGTTTCAATTATTGGTAACCAAAGAGGCTTGACTCAGAAAAGGTAACTTACCTAATGCCACCTAGCTCCAGAAGGATGAATCTGGAGCTCCAAAGCCCACAAACCTCTGCGACTGCCTAACCTCTCAGACTTTGCCTTCCTCCTGGAGGCTAGCAGCACGGTTGTAGAGCATTCCCTACCGGATCACACTGTCTCATTGTCCCTCCATTCGTACTCAAACACACCTTCCAAAGAACCTCCTAGACAGCCTCACTTGGGAAAAGAAGTTACTTAACTGTGAGAATCTGTGGGAAAAAAGCAGGGCAGCACCATTTGGGTGGGTAGGGATGGAGCATCAGGGGGCATGTTTATGCTTTTACCAAGTCTCAGTTCTTTGCGGGAACAGGTGGAGCCATCTCTTTCCCTCCATGAGATCCAGCTAAGCAGATGGCTAGGGTGAGGAGGGGAGAGGCCAGGGAGAAATGGGGACAGATTAGCCTTTGGAGTGGGGATTCTGACCATGACGCCTCGAGGCCCAAGTCCCTCACGGGAACTGCATTCCAATTTGCCCCAAATATGCTGTCAAGCCAGGTGAATCCCAAAGAAAAGTGGGTCAAAGCTTTCTCTGGGCAGATCCATTAGAGGTAGCTGCTCCCTCAGAGCCACTTGAAGTCTGCAGCTCCTGGAGCTTCGTTTATTGACTCTGTTTATTTCTCTAATTTGTCAAGTACTGTCTGCAAGCTTGAATTTGCCTTCTAAGTGCTCAGCTTCTATCCTGCCTCGCAGGCTTCACCAATTTAATTAGCATACTCTGCGCTCCATCTTTTGAGTCATTAATGAAAACACTGATGAATACTGGGCATGAGTCAGAACCCTGGGAGGACTCTCCTGGGCTATAACGTCCTCTTGCCTGGCTTACAACCTAGCAGGGGCGACTCCTCTTCTTAGACCATTTTTGCCCATTGTTCAAGAGTTTTTGTCCCCTCTTTTCATTCATTCATTTATTCAATCACTCATTTGTTAATTGTGCTAGGGTTAAAGACAGTATGATTCCTGGCAAATGCAAACTCATGGAAATTGCTTAACAAATGCAAGCTATTACTACCATGAAGTGCTGTGGGGAAACAAAGATGTGCAGGACAGACCCCAGCCCTCAACAATAAGAATGGGACTAAACTGTCACTTGCCAGTGCTGGGCTGAGTATGACACAGATATTACCTAGCCTGTGCTGGAGATCATCTACCCTAGGGATGCAGTTGTCAGAGACTAAGGAGTCTAAAGTTTTTATTCTGGCTTTTCCACTTACTGGCTTAAACTTTCCTTGCCTTAGATGCTTCTAAAGTTACCTCATAAGGTTGTTATAAGCATTTAAATTACTGAATAAGATAATACAGAAGAGGTACTTGGAGCATTGCTCAGCACATAATAACCATTCAATAAATGTTAGCTATTACTATTATTTCATGCAGTACAACTACCCAATATGAGGTATTATTATCTGTGTTTTACTAGCAAGAAAGCTGAGTGTTAGGAGGATAAGTAATTTGCCCAAAGTGTTTCAGCTAATAATAAAACTAGGGTACAAATACGAGTTTGTTTGATGCCAAATCCCATTTGCTTTATTATTATAACATCAAAAGGAAGAAAACATGCATAACTATTCTACAAGATAGAAAAGCAGATGAAACTGTAAAGTGCAGAATATTTTCATGACACAGAGTAGATTCTCAATAAATACTACCAAATGATGATGATGATGATGATGATGATGATGATGACGACGACGACGACGACAAAAGTATAAGTGCCATACTGAAGTTTTAGGAAAAGGTGCTTTAGGGTGTCAGAAGAAAGAGATAATTTCTGAACAGAATAGTTGGAGACTTTCATGCAGAAGGTGCAATTTGAGTAGGCCTTAGCAGGAGAATGTGAGTTGGACTCAATGAGAAAAGAGTATAAACCCTGAGAAGAAATATATCTGTCAAAATGGACTTTTCGTGGTTAACTGGGACCAAATGCATAACCAGAATCTAGTGGCCATTGCTTACGGAGGCCTCTCATGCACTCTTTGTTTCGGAAAAAGCACAGACTTCCTGTAGTATGCTCCTCCCCTCTGAGTCAACCATTATATGGGAGTCCTGGGTTCGTTTTTTTTTTTTTTTTTTGACCAGTGGATTGAGACAAGCCCCATCCAATCAGAATTGCACAATTATCTCCTCATTTTCATCTAAACAACCCATCAGAACTGCTCTATAACGACCAGTCAGAATGCACAATACTGACCAATCAGAACAGCATGATTCAGACCAGTTAGAGCTGTACAAATTTGGAGACCTCATTTGCATAAAATTGGACCAATCAAGAACCTGGGCAGGAACTTTCTCTATAAAAGGTGGCCTCCCCTTTGTCTCAGTTTTGAGGCAATTTTGGTTTCCACTGGAGGCTGTGCTTCCCTGTTTTGCAAACTATTCACTTGCATAAAGTTTCTCCTTTTTCTGCACTTTTTTGAGAATTTTTGTTGAGAAGGAAAAAAGGCACTCCTTATAGAGGAAACTGCATGAGCAAAGGCATAAAGATGGGAATGTTTAGGATATGTTTGAAAAAAAAAATAGCAAGAAGTTCCATTTAGATAGTATGTGTTATATTAAATGAAATAATTGTGAATGAACAAGAAAGTATTAGTAAAAGAAGCCTTGATCAAAACACCGGCCAAAGTAGAGAGATTTTTCATACTCCAAGAGTCTCCTGAACATTGGGGAAAGAGCCATAGTAGGGATTTGGGGGTGAGGAAGGGGATTTCTTTAATATTCAGGCAATTTTCGAACTATCTAATAGGGCTTAAGTTTGAGGTGGGGGTGAGGCAGGGCTGACATTCAGCCTATGAATATATGTGGTAAATATGGTTTGCTGAAATACCAGTGTTTTGAACTTTGAGGACACTATACTGAGCAAAATAAGCCAGTCACAAAAAGACAAATGCTGTATGATCCCACTCATCTAAAGTATCTAAAGTAGTCAAAATGATAGAAACAGGAAGTAGAAAGGTGCTTGCCAAGGGCTCAGGGGAGGGAGAAGGGGGATTAGTGTCTAGTGGGTATACAGTTTCAGTTTCGCAAGATGGAAAAGTTCTAGATATCTGTTGCACAACAGTGTAAATATACTTAGCATTATTGAACCCAGCTCTTAAAATTAGTTAAGATGGTAAATTTAATGTTATGTTTTTTATAATAAAGTTTAAAAAAAAAATGACAACCTCCCCCCGAATACATTCAAGTGCTTTCTTTCCAGCTGGTAAACGGCACAGCCCTGAGCCACCCAAGGCCCCTTCCCCTGGACCCCTGGACATCCCTGACATCCTGCTATAAAAAGATTAATGTCTACACTATGTTGAAAATCACCCCTGGGGCTAGGGGACTTGGCTTGCAGATGAGTTTGGACAGCATTTTTCTTAAGCTGGAAAAACACAACAGTAGTATCAATGAACAGGAGGAGGAGAGCAGGGTGGTTGATGAAGAGTGTTGAAAAGCAAACAGATCCAACCGATGCACTCTGGCCTCAAATACTCCTCAGGAGAGATCCCTAAAAAGGAGAGTGAGCATTACCAGGACTCCCTTTCTGCTGAGTCACTGGAGCAGGAGCCATGTCCAGTCATGAGACTGTTATGTGGGAGTCGGGAGGTACAAACTCTGAGAGGGTTCCTTTCTGAGCCCAGGAAGATCACAAGAGTTCATATCAGGACACCGGGCACTGTCACCATGCTAGGCACCCACCTGACTGTCCATCTTGTGGACACCTGGTTTTCCTCTTGCCCCCCTGCATCA
>NW_011889412.1:131935-134038 GCF_000151845.1 Pteropus vampyrus
TTTAGCTATAATACCACAACTTATATTTATATAGATAACAACACTTAATTTTTATAGAACGTCCCAAGTGTCACGCACTGTCCACAGTGTTTGCATGCATTAGTCATTTAATCCTCACAACTCCACAAGGTCTATACTATTGTTAGCCCTGCCTGACAGAGGAAAATGGAGCATAAAAGTTTGATAACTTACCCAAAGCTGCATGTAAGAAACAGTGCCCAGATTCCAACCCACTATTAAATTCCAGAGTGTAGGCATTTTCCAAAACATCGTACTATGAGGCCACCAGAGGTACACAGGACGGACACACAATCCTTTCCTCAGAGCAGGTGGTGATGCGATGGGTGGAGAAGTGAATGAGGAGGCAGATACCTAAAAGGAGGTGGGAAGGGAAGGGGGAAGAATGCAGAAAGGGACTGGAGCCAAAGGCCACATGGAACAAGGACGCACTCTGCCTGTTCTCTGAGACCTGGCTCTCATTGCTGGTGCGGTGTGGATGGGAGAGAGAAGAGGAAACTAAGGAAATGAAAAGAGTAAGTGAGCAGAGGCCGCCTCGAGGAGAGGAGTGCATGCAGGCCGCACTGAGAGAAGGGGTGAGGCGGAAAGAGCATATCAAGGAAACACAGTGGGAGGAGGAGCGGGGAACGGGCACCACTGTGGAGGTGCTGACCCCGGGACTGGACTGTTGATTCAGGGCTGACACAGGCAGTCTCCGACTTTGGCTCTAAGGCCTGAAAGCAATCAGTTCATCATTGCTGGCTTTTTATTGACCACGTTTTTCCAAAGGCATGAGATGGCAGTGGGCTCTGAACAGTGTCCCCAGAGGGCCAGGGAGGCCGAGGCAGAGACCAGGAACTAATACTTCCACCACCGGGGCTCAGAATATGCCTAGCAATGCTGCTTCCCTGGCCCTGAGCAGGCTGCAGGCTGTCAGGAAAGGGAGGAAAGCCACCCTGAGGCCCTGGGACACCTTGTCAACAGGCCCGTGTCCCTTGGAAACACTCCAGAGAAAACAGCAACAGTCTCAACAAAGGATTTCCTTCCTCCTCTGGCATGTCAGAAATTCTCTTGGGGTTCTTCCAGGAGCCACAGGTTTGTCTTTACAACAATTCTAGTCAAAGTTGTTTTTAATCCACTCTGCAAACGGGAAATGGAAAAGGAAACGGGGATTGAAAAGATGTGTCAGAATCTGTTGTTGTCGCTGTGGGAGCTTGCTGGTTCTTGTCATGAGAGATAAAGCTAAGGACACCACAGATCTCTTCACACTGCCCTTGACAGGGATGGAACTTACCCACAGCCTAGAACGGAGGATCAGGGGAAAACAGTACACAGTTAGAGAAAGGCAAGAGGGAAGGAAGACAGGGAAGCAAAGGCAGATGGGGGAGAGGGCTGGAGGGAAAAGACAGGGAAAAGGGCAGGATGAGAAAGGAAGGGCAGAGGAGAGGAAGAAGAGGGGGAGGGGAGGAAAAATGGAATCATCATGACGAGTCTGTTTCCACTTCCTGCCTCTCCCATCCTCTGTACACTAGCGGTCAGCAAGTTCTTGTCACTGACACTTAAGTTCTCTTCACTTCATTGGCTCCACCATCCACCCTTCAGGTCCTTGCTGCCTCTCACCTGGACCGTGTCAGTGGTTTTCATTAGCCTTCTGAGCTTCAGTTTCTCTCATCTTCAACTCAGCTTTTCACCACTCTAGATTTACCTTCCTAAAATAATTTATTCATGATATCCTTCTCCTACTATATCCTTTTTTACATAACTCCTTTTTTAATTACTCCCGCTCCAATTTGATGTAATGAAAAGAAACTTTTCGTACAATAGAGTTCAAGTGTTCTCAACCTCAGCACTATCGAAATTTGGGGTGGATAATTCTTTATCGTGGGGTGCTGTCTTGTGCATTGTTGGATGTTTAGCAGCATTCCCAATACCCAATAACACATCTCTACCCCAACCCCTACCACCACCACCACCGCTTGTGACAAACAAAAATTTCTCCAGACATTGCTAAATGTCTCCTGAGGGACAAACTGTCTGGTTAAAAACCACTGACCTAGATTCAAATCCTGACTTTGTCACTCCTCTATTCCCTTGGGTAAGTGACAT
>NW_011889412.1:134088-139745 GCF_000151845.1 Pteropus vampyrus
CTTCTGAGCTTCAGTTTCTCTCATCTTCAACTCAGCTTTTCACCACTCTAGATTTACCTTCCTAAAATAATTTATTCATGATATCCTTCTCCTACTATATCCTTTTTTACATAACTCCTTTTTTAATTACTCCCGCTCCAATTTGATGTAATGAAAAGAAACTTTTCGTACAATAGAGTTCAAGTGTTCTCAACCTCAGCACTATCGAAATTTGGGGTGGATAATTCTTTATCGTGGGGTGCTGTCTTGTGCATTGTTGGATGTTTAGCAGCATTCCCAATACCCAATAACACATCTCTACCCCAACCCCTACCACCACCACCACCGCTTGTGACAAACAAAAATTTCTCCAGACATTGCTAAATGTCTCCTGAGGGACAAACTGTCTGGTTAAAAACCACTGACCTAGATTCAAATCCTGACTTTGTCACTCCTCTATTCCCTTGGGTAAGTGACATAGCTTCTCTGAACCTTAGTTTCCTTGACATTAATGCAAGGCTAATAATATCTACCTTACAGACCCATCGTGAGACTTAAATAAAACAACTCTTAACACATAATACATACCTATCACAATACCTAGCACACGATAAATGCTAGGTAAATATTTGTTTTTTTCCCTAATCTTCATTCTTTCATCCAAAGGACTTTGGTAGTTACCATTGTACACAGTACAAATCACAGATTGCACCACCATTTAGCCCCATCTTGTATGCATTGGTTAGAATATCCATCTGTCTGTTAGTATAAGGGATAAAATAACAATGGATTAAACAAGACAGAAGTTTCTCTCTCAAATAGCAGTCCAAGTAAAAGCAGTCCGGGGCTAATACGGTGGCCACGTGTTGTCAATATCCAGGCTCTATCTCGTTCCTGCCATCTTCAACACAAGGCTTCCATTTCGAGGTCTAAGACAGCTGTTCCATCTCCCACAACCACATGTCCACACTTCCAGCCAGCGGGAAGGACAGAAGGATAAGGGGGAGGATACGTCTCTTTCTTCACATGGGCACACTTGGGAAGTTGTCCACATCACTGTGCTCACATTCTGTTGGCTGGAACCTAGTCACATGACCACACCTAACTGCAAAGAAAATGTCCCTGGCTAAGTGGCCAAGTGCTCAGCCAAACCTTCTATAACCACAGATGAAAGAACAGATATTGGGAGGAAGGATAGTAATGTCGGTCTCCGTATATAGCCCCATCTTTCACAATCCTACTAAGAATCACCCTTTCGGTCAGCCTGAATTACTTAGTTCTCCCTCAGCACCTCGCATTCTCCTTGCCACCCCTTTGCTAGCCTCGTCCCCCTACATGGGTTTCCCTTCCCCTTTTCCTTGTCAACCCCGATCCTGTACATCCTTCAAGGTTGTACTCAGTCCTCCTTGAGACCTTTCCCAATTACCTTACCCCAGAGCAAGTGCTTGCTTCTCTAAACTATAGTGTTTATGAATCTAATTATTCAAACCTGAGTGTTATACTGGCTAGAATGGCCAGTTATTAATCTATGTGCTTCTTCTCTTCCTGAAAAAGTTCTAAGTTCCTTGAAGGCTCTAGCCCATGGTGTTTACTTTTTTCGATTCCTATGTAAAGCATTGTATTAGTTCGCTAGGGCTGCTATAATTAAGTACCACAAACTGGGTGGCTTAAACAACAGAAATCTGTTGGCTCACAGTTCTGGAAGCTGGAAGTCTGTGATCAAGGTGTTGTCAGAGTTGTTTTCTTTTGGAGGCCTCTCTCTGTGCTTGTAGACAGCAGTTTCCCACTGCATCTTCACATAGTCTTCTCTCTGTGTCTGTGTCTCAATTTCCTCTTTTTAGAAGGACACCAGTCATATTGGATTAGAGCCCACCTGTATGACCTCATTTTAGATTAACTACCTCTTTAAAGATCTAGTCTCCAAATACAATCACATTCTGTGGTACCGGAAGTTGGGATTCTAAAATATGGTTTTGAGGGGACAAAATTAAGTCCACAACAACCATACTGTAGATGCTCAGGAAATATTCCTTGTCTATCTGAGTTGAAGACACAGAAAGAGAAAGAACAGTTATCGTGTTAATTAATTCCTGTGCCCAGGACCTCTCGATAATGGTTGACATGATTACTTCTCTTCCTTCCTCTTGGTACTCATTATTCTTCTTGGCATCTATGACTCCACTCTCTTAGTTCTTCTCCTTCTCAGCCCACTCCTCTGCTCCTTTGTAAGTTCCTCTACCTCTATCGTCCTTTAAAATGTCAGTGTTCTTCGGCTTTCTTTTCTCCTCACTCAAAGCTCTTTACATGAGGATCTCCTGTACTCCATTGCTGCAATCATAATTTGCATTCTGATGGGTCTCGAATCCATATCTCCCACCAAGACCTCTTCTGACAACTGGTTCGAAGCATCAGCGGTTCGATTTGGATATTCTACAGGTGCCATCACATCAATATGCACCAAACTGGATTATTTATCAAGTCCTTCCTTCTTCTCCACCATGATGTACAATCCTCCTCCTTACCCCAACACACTCATATTCTTTCCTCTCTAAAGATCATTATCTCAGTGAACTATTATCATCTCCCCAGCACTAAACTCTGTTCTCTCCTATGTCTAATCCCAAATCCCACCAAGTTTTACCTTCTTACTACTTTTTCTATCTCCTCTTCTACCAGTTTGACTTTGGGCCACTGTCATCTCTCACTTAGATTACAAAAACAACCTGCTTTCTAAATTCTTTGCCTTAAATCCATTCTCTCCTCGTCAACCAAAGCGATTTCCTAAAACATAAATACAATGATATCCATAATCATTGTCCATAAATACAGCTTTTAAGGACTTACTTAGACAAAATTCTAAATTCCTTAGTCTGGCAAAAGGATTCTTTGTGCTCTGGGCCCTTCTTCTCCCTTCAGCTTCATCTCGCACCCATCCTCCTCCATCCTAGCATATTACATTAGTATAATACATCACTTACAGTTCCCAGAAGAGTTCTACATTTCAGCCTCCAGTTTTCACACATATTTTTCACTCTACCTAGCCTTCCTTTCTTTTTCCTCTTCTCTTGGCTAATTCTTATTTGCATTCCAGGTCTCGGTTTAGACGTTACTTCTTCCAAGAAGCCTGATTATCACTTGAGGAACAACTCCTCTGTACTCCCTTCCCAGGAACCAATCTCCTCCCCCAACCTTCCACACATGTTAAAACCCTCCTGGCGGAGTTCATTTTCTAACTCCTGAGCATCTCTCGTACTTTGTTTACATCTTTATTAAAGCATTTATCACATTGTAATTTACTTTTAAACTCCTATCTCCCCTGCTAGCATGCAAGCTCCTTGCATACAGAGGCTGTGCTGATTTCTGTGCTAGAAATCTCTTTGTCCTTCTAGATTCTCACTTTTCTCTTCTCTGCCCTGCTGTGAGCTCCAAGAGGCTGACCCATACCAGCTACATCGATGGAGTTCAGCCAATGGAAAGAAGAAAGAGAGGTCAATGTTTTCACTAGCTAGATGAGACCTTCAGAGGTCACACAGAGCTCCTGCCAGGTGGCCCTCTCCACAGGGCTCTATCCTGGATTCTGTGAATTTTTTCTCTTATCCCTTCAGCCTAAGGTGATGATGTTACTGGCTCCAGGGTACCACACTATCCCTTGTTTTCCTTTACTCTGTCCTCACCTTTGGAAGTAGTCGCTTTATTAAACCTCTTCAAATGACCACTTGCCCAATTTAAGTTTGGCAGGATCTGACTAATTTCCTCTTTGAATCCCTTGTAAAGAGTCTAATGCTTAAATGTTGAATGAATGAGTGAATGAGTGAAATGAGGAAAACGACCCAAGCCCTTGGTTAGGTTGGCTTACTCAACCATGATTTCACTTCTATTTCACAAGGAAGGAAAAAAAAAATCCAGTTTAGAATTTGGAACTGAAGTGAGACAGTTTTAAGGCTGGCAAATAAGGGGGTCCCTGGTACTCTTTTGGGAGGAGGTGGGGTAGAGGAGTGGAAAGGGCTGTTAGGCAGATGCCCTCTTACACGAGCAGTCCCTAAGGCCTTCTTCAGAGCTTCCAGGGAGCCGAGCACATCTCCCCATGACCCCCCAGCCCCCACCAAGGGAAATCCATTTCCTGCCGTGACTCTGTCCCAGCTTGAGTGAGAAGGGCTTTCAAAACTTCCTTTTCTTTCTCTTGGTCTCATCCTTAGAGAAGTGCTTAGAAAATCACTTGAAATGTTGCCTCTTCCATCCTCCCATTCAAATACAACAGCCTGAACTATTAGAAAGTGGCCATAGAAGGCCTACCCCCAATGACACTGAGCAAAGGTTTGAAGAAGGCCTGTGGGGAAAGAGCATTCTAGAGAAAGGGAAGCACCAGTGCAAAGACCCTGAGGCAGGCATCAAGTATTAGAGAGACAACCTGGAGGCTAGTGCTCTGAAACAGAGGAGTGCAAGGAGGAGTGGTAGGAGACGAAGTTAGAAAATGCTGCAAATTATGGTGCTAGAAGCTGGCATTTGAACTCAGAACCGATTCCCAAACCCATGATCACACACTCCCTGCCTTGCTTGACCGCATCACTGGTTCCCAGTCACAGATGATTGGCTGTGTGACATTAGGGGTGGGGTGGGGGTTGATTCTGTTCTTTCCAGAGAGGGCATTGTGTGGTTCAGAGTCAGATACCAGGAAGCGGGTAAAGAATTCCATTTTTAAATAAGTGGAATGTCTCTTTCTTCAGAACCAAAAATTGGAATATAAGTTTCAATAAGTACATGAATTTATAAAGAAGGTAGGGCAGAAATCAGGGCATCAGGGCATCCAAGATTTCTAGGGTGTGGTCACCATACAAGCACAAATGTTCTTATCCCAAAGATCCACAACTAATTTACCTTCATCCACCTCTAATAAGGAACACTTGAGAAACTCCTCCTTCACTGGCCTGGAGAAGAAGAAACTAGGACCCTAAAATCCTCTACCTCAGGGGTCCCCATCCACTGGTAGGGTCCCTGGCCTGTGAGGAACCCGGCCACATAGCAGGAAGTGAGCAGCTGGTGAGCAAGCCAAGCTTCATCTGCATTTGCAGCCGCTCCTCAGCGCTAGCATCACCGCCTCAGCTCCACCCCAGATCATCGGGCATTAATTCTCAAAGAAGCACCGGTCCCTGGGGCCAAAAAGGTTGGAGACCGCTATTCTATCTGCTGCCGTAGTAGCAAGGTCCAAACCGGCAGAGTGCAGGAGGGACGGGCCTGGAGATCTGGTTCTGACTTTTGGTCACTCTCAGGAACCTCTGCGGACCTTCATCTGTTTCCCACCCCAACCCCCACCTCTGATGATCTCGCTAGAACAGATCAAAGAGAATCTCTTGAAAGGGCTGGCTCTCATTCCACATAATTGCCAGGTAAACACGCGGTGTCTTTATGATGTAATGGGCCTGTGCTGGCAGAGCAGAGGAAATTGCTCACTTTGGGGAGAGGCAGGAACACTTTCAGGCCATTATATTGCACTAAGTAAGTTGAATTTGCCAAGGTGAAATGGTTCCCTTGTGACTTGAAAAGTGAACTCTCTTTACCATTTTGCAAAGCATTTCAGTTACCTGAGCCAAGACATTCTTCTTCTCTCTCCATGAAACCTCTGCAGCAGAGTGACCATACATCCATCAAAAAAACTGAGAAACCAGCATGCATTTCACACA
>NW_011889412.1:140415-142837 GCF_000151845.1 Pteropus vampyrus
TGTGGGAAGGGGAGGCTGGTCATTGTCACTTAGAGCTTGGAAGCCCAGAGGACAAACACAAATAGGGCTGGGGACACACATATACTCAGTCCCTGAATTTTAATATCAGAAGATCACTCTCATAAGCTGCACCAACAACTTGGTATCCCCGCTGGTGCCAACTAAGCCCTCTCGCTTAATTACATGCCTAGAGCACTACAATTTAAAATCCTGGCAACCATGTTCTATGCAATTAAAAACAAACTCACAAACAGGCCTTCCTTGTGCCCCTAATATTTTGTTAGTTTGTCCCTGCTGTTCTTCCACTTCCCTGGTAACACTTAATGCTCTTCACAAAGCAGCCTCCATCCCCTGGTCCTTAATGCCTGTTCATCACTCTCCAACTTCTGTCAAGAGGTCCACGGTCACGTGCCATCCAAACCGACAGCTTTGCTTACTCTCAACCTGTGTTTCCATTTTTTCCCAGTTGAGAAACACAAGCTTCCTGAATTGCGGGTGCTGAGTGGATTTGCCTCTTCAGGGGCTCTGAAAGTGGAACTTCAGCATCCAGCCTCGAACAGCCGTCAATCATTAATCAGCTCTGCTTTTTCTGCCTTTCTGCATTTATGAGCAGATTTTGGTGCCTAAGAGACTCTGTCAGCCAGAATCCCAGGGAACAGAGAACCCTGAACCCAGTACACGCACCTCTACACATCATCCCAACAAAATATCAGCCCCAACGACATATTCTCATGAAAGCTACTAACAGGCAGCTATGCAGTCAGCCTTAAAGTTTAAGTAGGTCCCTCCCCGGCCCAGCAAATGCCACCGCTTGACCAGGGGCAAAGGGGGCACCACTGGGCATGCTCCAGGATGGAATCTCTACATTGAACCCATCAGCAAGACCTGGGTTTCCTACTTCAAAATTGGTGAACATTTATCTTCTTTTCACCTCCAGTGCCACCACCCCAGCCAGGCTACCATCATTTCCTGGTGTCAGGTGGACAACTGCAACAGACTCTTTTGACAGCTATGACTTTCTCCATTACTCTCGTCAAGCCCCTCTCCACTCCATAGCCTGAATGATCTTTTCAAAATTCAAAGTAGATTATGTCACCCATGATTAAAAACGATTTCTTTCTACTTAGAATAAAATCCAAACTCTTTACTATGGCCTAAAAAACCCCCAGTACAATACTCTCTTGATGGGCTTCTCATCTTTTAGGTCTCAGCTTAAATCAGTGGTTCTCTATTGGAGGCAATTTTGTCCCCTAAGGGACATCTGACAATATCTGGAGACATTTTTGGTTGTCTCAATGGGGGCGAAGGGCGCTATTTGGCATCTAGTATACAGAGGCCAGGGTCGCTGCTAAACATTATACAATGTGCAGGATAGCCACTACAACGAAGAATTGTCTGGCCCAAAATTTCAATAGTGCCGAGGCTGAGAAATCTCAGCTTAAATTTATTTCCTCAGAAAGGTCTTTCCTGAGCGTCTTTATCTAAAGTTGGGTCCCATGTGCCTCGTCCTTCACATTGTCCTTCACAACTACAACCTGTAAATACGTATTTGTTGTTATTTGCATACTAGTATGCTCCACCAAGTTAGAGACCAAGCAAGTCTGGTTCAGCTTTGTTGCTTCATCACCTATCACTCAGTAGGTGCTCAGTAAATATCCGTGGAAAGAAGGGAAGGAAGGGAAGAAAGGAAGGAGAAAAGGCAGTCGAGGGTAAACAGCATCCCCACTCACTCTTTCTGAGCCACCTTCAACTTCATGCGGAAAATCTGCCATTCAACTTGGCCAACTACACTGACAGTTTTACTAGATAATAAGCTGAGTGAACTTTGAAACATTTTTGAAAGTCTATGATGAGGGGGTGGCATGAAGATGTCTAGATTGCTTAGTATTGACTTAGTTTTTTTTCAAATAAGTCCCCCAAAGGCTAGGAACCATGTCTACTTCAGCCTTCACTGTAGACTCAGCACCCTGTGTAATGCCTAGCACACAAATAGTAGGTTCCAAACAATGGCTATGAATGAGTGAATGAATAAATATCAGAGAGGGGCACATGTAAACCCCAGGCCTAGAGAGGAGGGAGGTTTGATACTTCATTATGCCCACTTCACTGGAAGCTCCTAAATCCATTCAGAGAACCAGCCCCCCACCCCCAACCCCCGCCACACACCCTCGCCCTTTTAGGCTCTAGCTCCTTTTGTTACTGACCCTTAAAAAAAGCATGACCAATAAAACCACTTCCGGCAAAGACTTCTATCCTTTGTCAGCTATTTCAGAATGCCCTTGAAGGAATAATAAGTTTGGCTTTAAGTTTTCCCAACACCCACTCACAGTTCCTCACACAAATCCTAGACATTTATACATTTTGTCATGCAGTGGCCAGCAAACTCTCTCAAAGATAAACTTCTCTCCACCCCCCACCCCCA
>NW_011889412.1:143422-161623 GCF_000151845.1 Pteropus vampyrus
GGGGGGGGGGGCGGGGAGTCTAACATATTATTTGGCATAAATCTGCCTATCTAATTTAGATTGTGAAAACCCAACTGATTAAGCCCTGGGCCTGTCAATTATTTTCCTATGGAGTCTACAAATATCATTGCTATTATGAAATCTCATACTACAAAACTCACTGCAAATTCTACTTTTATTTTCTCTTTCTCTGTCTCTCCCTCCCTCTCTCCTTCTCTCTCTCTCTTACACACACTCTCTCCCTCCCTCCCTCCCTCCCTCTCTCTCTCTCTCTCTCTCTCACTCAGTCTGCTCGTTAGTCTCATCAACGCCACCTGGTGGTGATTCAAATCCTCTAGTACTTTAAAAAATATTGACAATCCCAGAGTGCCTGTGTACGTATGTACGTTATACCTACCATATTTATCTACTGCATTCAAACATAAAACCCAAAAATGTTTAAAAATTTATTGATTCACTTCAAAATAATAATAAATCTATTAAATGTTTAATATAACACATTTTAGTGAAAAATAACTATTTTCCAAAACAAAAAAAGAATTCTATAAAAAAAGAGTATCATTATTTTATATTTTTGCACATCTTTTTAATATCTGGCTTAATAAAAGATAGTCAAATTCTCATATCTGTTTCTGCATTCAATCTGCTTCGATACCTTGGTTTTGGTTGAAACATGAAGGAAATCTGGTCTTATACAAATATGTAGCTGGAAAAGGGACTAGTATTTAATAGCTTTTTTGGATAATTGTGGGCATTCTTCTTTGATACTATACCTAAACTCAACAAGTTATACAGCTTCTTAAAAGTTAGTTAGAATATGGAATTTGAAATCATACTCATGAACTTCTTGTATTATGTTTATGCTATATCAAAATTCATGGTCTATCTTGGACTTTGAATGGATTTTTAAATGCATGATTTTGTAACTTGATTCATTGTCATATAGAAAATACTGGTTCACTGACATGCAGACTTTCCAAATGTTTATACATTTCATTATGACATCAAAAAATCACATCCATTAACATTACTACCAATCTTAGCAGAAAAGTCTTTTTAGTATTAGGAAGCTGTCAGGTTCATGACAGACTCAAATTTTCCAAAATCCTAATTTTCGCTTGAAAGCTCAAACTTTATCATTGTGAACAAATATCAGTTGTTTTCCTTGAAGTAACTGTCTCACATCATTCATTCGTGAGAAAATATCTGCCATATATGCAAGCCTGAATAATCATAGCTTGCTTGACAATCATTCTTTTGACTAAAAATGTTTATGAAAAAAAGCAGCTAGTTCAGCTAGCAACTCAATTACGTATATGCTTTTCCTGGAGATAACAAGGAAATTCGCCTTACGTGAACTTCACAACTCATCACACAGAATGTTAAAAAGATGTACTCATGAGCGAAGATGTAACTAAATTAGTAATGTCCTCTGTTTTATCATGGACATTTTAAGTGAAACTGCATCTCTGCTACTGTGAGTGCAGGATGGTGATGAATACAAAGAGTACTGTTCAGTTTGGGGTCACTGTCATGACATGTGCCAAGATGCCAGGAGTTTTACTCACCATTGTTTTTGTACCCCTGGTACAGATATCAACACAGTGAAATGGCAAACAACTGGTTAATATTATTGGAAAAATAGTGTCAGGGACCTAGTCCCCCAGGGATCTATGTACCACACTTTGAAAACCCTTGCTCTACTGGTACAGAAGGAAGGAGGGAGGGGCTGTTCTATTCTGTCAATATCACTTGCTGAGAGATGGGGGTCAAGAAAAAGATCCCCTATACCCAGAACCAATCTTCTAACCCCTCACCACACATGTTATTTTTCATTGCCCATAACCTTTCCCAATTCCCCATAGAAAGTCTCCTGAGAGACATGTTTTTTCCCTCACCTGAGAGCAAACTAAATGGCACAGGTAGAACCTAGCTGAAAGCACCCATTCCACCTCACACCTAGGCTAAAATTTTTCTTTTCTTTTTCTCTCCCAGTTATCAGCTAACCCTAACACTTATGATAAAGAAAAGCCTTCAAGAACAAAGCACCCTGTGTGTGAAGTGAGGAAGGCAAGATGAGCCATCTGGCAGAGGATAAAAATTCTCTTTATCCGGGCTACTCGCAGTACTCAGAATCCCCATTTCCATCACAACTCAGTGACTGTTTTAGACTTACTTATCATTTAGGTCTCAACTTAGATATCACTTCTCTCTCTGGAGAGGGAGGGAGAAAGTACGAGAGAAAGAGGGAGGAAAAGAGAGAGAGAGAGAGAGAGAAAGAGAGAGAGAGAGAGATTGATTCACACTGTGCTTTAATTGTTGCCTTACCTGATTTTCCCCACTAGATGGTAAACTCCAAAAAGGCAGCAGTCATTTTCTGTCTCCATTACTCTTAGCGGTTTTGAAATACAGGGAGGGGTGGGGGTTATGCATTGTTTTTAAGTGGAAGCCTTCAGACAGGGCACGCCCTCCATTTGCTACAGTTCCCACCACGTCCTATTGCCACAAGAATGCATCACTCACTCATCTGTGTGGCCCTGAGTGAATTAGAATTTGCCAGTCAGTATCCCCGACCAGAGTAGGCCCTAAATAAGTATTTATCAGAGGGGTAATTCTTTTCTTTTCAGGGTGGATAAAACACAAAACAAGATGGGAGTCAGCGCTTCTTTAACCCGCCACCCTTCGCTAACCACAGCCCCCAGGACTGCCTTTATTTGCAGGAGTCCCATTGTCCTTAGTCAACTGCTTCAGCGCATTCCAGCATATTTTGTCTCACCAAGGAGTCTGTGACCTTCTAGAATTCAAGTCTCTCTTCCTTTCTTCTCTTTCCTTCTTTCTCTTGCCTAATTCTCCCTAGCCTCCCCCTACCCCAATTCAACCGCTTGTTAACCACTTAATTAGGTTAGAATTAGCTTAGACACCTGGATAGGTAGCAGAGTGTCTGTTCATAAAGAAGATAATGCTCTCTCAAGAAAGAGGCCTCTGTTCCTGAAAGATCGATCAAGTCTTACAGGAAACAGGAAAGGGTACAGTCTTGTAGGTGGGGAAGGGCTGGGGGCAGGCAAACTGTGGTAGGAGTTTGGGAAGGTAAGCTGGGACCTGATTGTGATGGGCCTTCGAGGCCATGCTAAAGAATGCATATCTTTTCCTACAGACATTGGTGGGGTGTAACATGATCAGACCCGTGTTCCATGAGCATATTTTCTAGGGCTAATCTTCTATCCCAGCCCTCCCACTCTTCCGCTTATCACAAAGGAGTCTCCAGTGCCTGCCATTGAGACAAGAGGCTCTCCTGATTAGGTGGCTGCAGTGTGACCAGTGTCTGAGAGGAGGGGCAGGGCAGAGAAGCAGACGCCCACCCTTCACCACCACCTTCACTCTCCTATGCCGAAACATGTTCTCCAACTTGAGCTGGTCGAACTAGGTTGGGTGAGGACCGGAGGGCACAGAGGATTAGCACATCAGTCCCAGCCTTAATGAAGCACATTCCATAGTTAAGTAAACAGGGTGCGGTGTACCTATGACCAGCCCAGCTCAGAGGAGTGTGTGCCTGTGTTGCAAACTCAGAGCACACTACCTGCCTGTCTAGGACCTGACATTCCTAACCCGTGTCCTCTAAGAGACCTCCAAGGTACCTCCTTTCTTCAAACTTCCTCTGTTCATGTGTCCTCACTAGTTTCTGCTTGCATTCTGCAGGTGACTCACCATCCCAGCACCATATACCGATTGGGAGGAAAGGACTAAGGGGAAGATCCCATTAGGACTGGAAGCTAGACCTGGCCTCAGCCTGAATTCTACCTTCCACAAGCAGGGCTTCTGGAGCTCCCTGGTTACATTGCTTAGGGCAGGGGGCAGCCTTGAAGCAAGTGGCCTGGGCTTCTGGGACAACTACAGAGAAACCTGGTTATCTTTGGAAAGTAACCCCAAAACTACTGTATTCACCATTGTTTTGCTAAATGTAAAAGTAACATATGTTCATTCTTAAAAAAAAAAAGTCTTAAAAATTCCAAAAGAACATTTCTAGATCATCCATAATACTTCTCCATAAAGATAACAATTACTGACTTTTCATCTTTTTCTTATGCCTATCAAGTATGTATTTTTTTAAAAGATGGAGGGAAAAAAAGGAAATATATTTTCTGTATATAATTAGGATAAAATAGTTTTTAAAAAATTTTTGTATCTTACCTTTTATGAACATTTTCCTATTTCCTTCATTGTTCTTGAACAATATAATTTTAATGGCTACATAACATCACATATGGCGTATCATAAGACCGGAGCTAGGAACCTAGCATGAGGAATCATAAGGGGTCATTTTCAAAATGAGAAGAGACAGAAATGTGCTGCTTGATATGACAGGGAGCCATCTCATGTCTCTGTACCTTTGCATCCTGCCATCTTTAGGACTCAACTCAGGTGTCATGGCCTCCATGTAGTCTGTGAATGCCCAGCTCAGGCTAACACCAACCCATGATGCTTCCCTAGCACTGTTATAACATTGACCACATTATATTAAACCAATTTCTTTATATTTCAATCTCTCCCACCAGACCGTGTAGGGGCTTTGAGAACTGGGCTCTATCTGAACAAGCTGTGAATCTCCAGTGTCCAGCTGGCACCTGGCGCATAGAAGATAATAAATGCCTTGCAAAGAAGAGAAGCGTAAACAATCCCATGATGTCAGGCATTTAGACTGTGTCTAATTTGTAAAGAGAGTCTTCATGTTATCACTTTCTCAGATTCTATGTTGAGTGAGAAAGAGGGTAGAGGGAGACCCAAAAGAATCTTGTTTGGGTCACTTGTAGTCACTTGAACCCTCCTGTAAATAATGTTAGGATGACCTGTAAATGAATCTCTGTCTGCATCTGACTCATTCTTACGACACAAGAACACATGCTAGAATCAGACAAATCCTAGCCCCACTATTTGATAGTTGTGTGGCTTTCAGTATGTCACTTGACTCTGATCTTCATCTTCCTCAATATGAAATGGAGATAGCAACAGGATCTACTCTGGAGAATGCTAAGATGTTGTAAATGAAATAACTAACGTAGGTCAAGTTTTAGCGCAGTGCTTGGCACATTGTAGCTAGTTTCTCTTACTAAATGGAATTTTTGGGCCCCTGTTATAAAATTAATGCCATATGGTCAAACTGCTTTCCAGAAACATGGAACAATTTACATACATGTATACAGCATATGACGCCTCTCATGGCATCTTCTCCAGCAAGGAGTCTATTTTTAGTCAATTTTCCATATTTACCCTATCTCCTTTACAAAGGTTATGTAGGCCTTGGTCAAAAGTTCAGCAAAAGGTCATCTTTCTCCCCACAATCTAAGCATCCAGCACAGAACCCCACTTTACTGTCACCCCTCCCCCAGGCTACAGAGGAAAAGGTTAAAATGTATGGAGTGAAATGAAAGGTCATGGCATTAAGGTATGAGGCTGTCGATATAGAAGTTCAGAAGCCATTTTTCCACATGGAGCTGAATGATGAAATGGGGGACTAAAGAGGTAGAAAATGGCCCCAAACAAGATTTTTCCTGTCTGCTTTCACCCTCATCCCTACCCAATATATAATCAATCAGCTTGCTACAGAAGTGACCCAGAGAGGTTAAGTGTCTTGCCCAAGGTCACACAGCTGACAAGGACCATGAAGAGTATCAAGACCACAAGGAATCCATGACTCACAACCAGCAAATCTTGTCTACAAGTGTACAACTCCATTTGTGTTTGTCCTTTGAACTCTACTCACAACTTCACCAGCAACATCAGGGTAGACAGTGATAGGGAGTGGCAGACAGCACACACCCACCAGGGCCTCTGAAAACCAAGATTCATGACCTGTGCCAAGGTCAGTCCTGAGAAAAGACTGAATCATCTGGCAGGCACCGTTTGGAGCCATGCTTCAGAAAGGCCCCTGTGGTCCAGGTGGGGGTGCCAGGCCCTTCAGAGACCAGACCCACTTCTTTCCTGCACCATATCTGTCTCTCTCTGGTTATTTTTTTCCTGCGTATAGAAACTCCCCAGAAACAGCCAGTTACTTGGACATCTTGTTTAATTAAAAAGATAAGAGGATAAAGGACAAGTTTACAAAGCAACACAGTAAACCAGAAGTCATTGTTATAACAGTTTTATTCAAGTCTGTGTGTGCTCTGGTGGCGAGACCAGGCTGAGATCAGCATTACACTGTAATACGATAAGAGGTTTAGCCATTGAACCAAGCCTGCTTGGCGACTCTAGTCAACAATTTACAGTACCTTGAAAAAAAAAAAGAAGCCAAAGGGAAAAAACCTTTAAATATTGTTGACAAATTACAATAACTTAAATCCCAAAGCAAAATGGGAATTCAAGGACATAGAGTCAGGACACACGGACAGGACACTAGAGCAGGGAAGGCCTAGGAATGAAAACTAGTAGCCAATTGCAGAGGAGAAATACGAATACGTATGTGGACTTTCCCTTTACCTGGACTCAAAGGCTCTAATGGGGAGGAAAATCCCAAAGAAAGCTTTTTTGCAAACTAGATAAAACCCATCTCCGACTCCTTTCCTTAATCCTCTAGAAGATACAGACACAGCCTTAGACTACATCTGTGTGTGAGCGCGTGAGCGTGAGCGTGAGCGTGTGTGGGGGATGGGTGATCAGAAAAATCAGAGGAGAAAGTTGACAAGTTCATCGCCTCCCTTCTTTGATATAAGTGGGTACCAAGGGCGTGTGGCTCTATCGATACAACAAAAAGGCAAAAGCCTGGCTTCGGGTTCCCAATGAGGAGCTATAATAAGGCTTCCAAATTCAAAAGATTGGGAGGGACATGGGTTGAAGCTCTGGCAAAGAACAGCAATGGGGCAACTGGGGTCGGAAAATAGAGGAGAGAGGCCCACAAGCTGTCAGTGGTCCTGGGAGAATTGACATGCTCAACCCCCATGTGGCACAAATCTCTGAAAAATTGTGGAGAGGAAGCAGTGCAAGAGAAAGCAGCCAACAGAGAGGAAGTCAGCTGAGTGTGGGAGGTTGCAAATCCTGCTGTGTGACTCCAGTCGCAAAGGCAGATGATGGGTTAGCCACAGGACATACTCCTTCTGGGACAAGAGCCACCTCAAAGCCTAGGTGGACCTAAGCTAGGCCAATTTTATCCCAGGGCTTCTAAACAGTGGCCCAAAATGTGCTTAGAGGAAAATGAGAGATAACTTTGGCACCGAGCACATCAGCAATGTTGCTTCCTAGCTGTGTGACCTTGGGCATACGACATAACCATCTGAGCCCCAGTTTCCGCATCCTCAGGAGGGAGTCATACCTCCCCTCCATGGATTATTATGAGTCAAAATAATAATAATAATATAAACCTCTAGGACAGCATCTCCCACGTAGAGGAGATATAATGGTTTCTTATAATTCATTGTTAGTACCCGTGCCTAGGCCAGGATAAACCCATGCCTCACTCTGACAGTGAGGAAGAAGAGCCACAGAGAGCATGGCTTCCGGAACTGGAGGCAGAAATAAATGATGAGAGAGAAATAAAAATGAGAGAATAATAATGGGAGTGAAAAAGACACTGGTGGCGGTGACGTGATGGCTGACATTATGGAGGTTGCCTCATGGCCAGGCACAGCACTGTGGAACACCCTTCCAGGCATGCAAGGGAGTAAAAACTCCTCCACCACTTTATTCCTTTCTGAAATCTGAGAGAGAGAATGAGTATGATTTATTCACAGCTCTGGAAGTTCAAAGATGTCTCAAAGAGGCTTATTAAGAAGAGAATCAAAAGGGTCCTGTCTATTGTAATCACTTACCTTTCCCCTAAAACACATACATACCTCTAAGTGACCTTGGGGTTTCAGAGAGGCTGAAAGGAAGCTAGAGAACATCAAGGAAAAGTCACCTCCAATTACAGGTCTAAAGATGAAAAGTGTCCTAGATGCCTCACTGTTGGAAGTCAACACATTCCTGTGTAAATGCAAACACTCCCAGAGCACTATCTACCACCTCACTCGGGACTGAAAGCAAAGGCAACCAGAAAAAAACCCCTAAAACCTACTTCACTATTCTGCCTAAGCACCACCATGATCCTGATGAGGGGCAGGCAGGCCAGGGTGAGGTGAGTGAAGTGCTCATCTTGGATGGAAAATTTAAAGAGGCACCGAAAAGACTCAGTTATCATGATAAATCATATTTCAATGCAGTATTTTACACTAAAATTAATTTTAAAAACACAATATCAAAATTTTAAATAAAGTCAGGATCTGTCAATGCAGGTATCTGGGTGAGAAGGATTTTAGAAAGGTGGGCAACATATTACTTCTGAAACTTAGTCTTAAATTTCAGTTATGTGCTGAACAAGGAGCACCATATCTATGGGGCCATCATTCCCCAGGCCCCGTTTTCATAAAACCAATCTGACCTCTGGATTCAGAATTCCTGGATGTCCACTCCACGTGTCCCAGTAGGAAAGAGCTGTCTCTGAGCCTTTGGAATTGTATTCCGGTGTCTCATTCTAAGACACCTACCTTGTTGTCAGGTCCATGCCTGCCAATCAGTCTAGTAAAACCAGGTTGTGGGTGTTGGCAGGGAGGGCGGGTCAAACCAGTAAGAGGGAAGATGGGTCAGGAGAAAGGCAGGTCTGTTTCCAAGAGAAACAGAGAGACGTGAAAAAGCTCCTGGCTCTGGTAACCAACTGGGGCCTTCTCTATTCTCTATTTCTAGCTTCAGTCTTGAGCTGAAGACCCAAAGCAAGGCTACTGGCAGAAGATGCAGGGAACCACAGACTAAGAATCAGGAAGGACCCGTCCTACTGCTCCAGATTAAGAAGGGAGCCCAACTTTTGGAAGAACAGATGCCAGAGCTCCCTGTGAAGCCTAGAAGGGCCAGGGCACTTCCAGGCGGGAAAGAGACAAAGGAAGGGGTGGGGCCTGTCAGTATCTCATCAAGTCTAAGGGAAAATACTCAGTTAACATCTGAGAAGTCTATGAGAGGCTCTCCTGGCCTGCATAGCCAACCAGAAACCCAGGGCTGGGTCAGCCTAATTAGGCACCTAAGCCCTGTTAATTAGCCTTAATCAGCCAGGACGCCAGTTTCTGCCTCCTGCTTTCTTTCCATCGCCAATGTCTGAGGTGGTGAGTGCCCAGGAGGCAAAGCCAGGGAAAAGCCAAGGACTGAGGACTCCCCAGAAGCAAGAGTGTGTTTTCCTTTCTGATATGAATTTTTATTAATTTGAATCCCTGATCTAAGAAAAGAATGGTCTGTTTGAAAGAAGAGAGGCACATTTAAACGTGTGTCCTAACAATAACTATAGCTTGACAAGAAACCATCCTCAGGCCTGAAACCACAGAGGCCAGTGGTCTGGTAGGTTGAACCCTATGTCATTGCTGATTTTCTAAGTGTTTTTGACCTATAACCCCGCAGCCCCCGCCCCCAACTTTTCTCTACAAAGGGAAGCAATCTAGCAAGGTGAGGATTATGAATGCTGGACCTGGGGCTCCAGGACCATACATTTTAAAGTTAGAAGGGCTTCATGCTTCAGTTAGGAAAGGCGGCATCACCCTCAGTTCATGGTTGGGCTCAGAGGTCCACAGAGGGAAAGAGGTGTTTACAACTTCACACAACTAGTATGTGGGCTGCTCAGATCACCAGATCCCTGACACTCCTGCTCAATGTTCACTTATGATCACAGTGCACTGTGGGCTGCTCTCACCTCTGACCCGGGTCTACCGTCTCTGGCAGAGCCCTCGGGAAAAGCCTGGCACTGCAGAAACAGCAGCACCTCCTTCTTCTCCCAATCCTTCAAGAGGTGATGGAGTGTTTCTGACCTGCCTTTTGGGGCCTCACACACCCGAGTCAAAGGCACAGGCTTAATTACACACATGAGGAAAAGAACAGGTTCCGCGTTCAGAGGGGCCTGACAGACAGATACTTCAACCCTCAAGAGTACCCTTCACAGCCATCCGGTCTTCAGTATCTGCTGCTCTGTGCTTTGTTAAAAGCGAGCTTGAAGAGTTAGGAATGCTAAGGAGGGAGGTGGGAGGCGCCCCTAATGTGGGGACTGGAGAGCAGAGTGTTGACAAGTCAGGCCTGGCTGCACTTGGGGTGACTCGTTCTATCCCTGAGCAACCCTGGCCTGAGGGAAAAGGGCTTGTGAGGAAGCCCACACCATAACACACGTCCCAAGGGTCAGCAGACCCTTTCCCAAAGATTCTTCCAGGAATTGGCCTGGCCTGATTCCAGAGTCTAAACAAGTAAGATTCTGGGAATGGCTCCAAGAAATCGGAAACCCCAAACTGTCATTCTGATGCTGCCTCCAGCTCCCTCATCTCCTGCTTCCTCGGTAAGACACTAATGGTGGGGACGATAAGCCTGACAAGTTAAGTGAGGGAATTAGGAAGGATGCTTGTAAACATCAGGTGCTTCATAAATGCAGTAGACAGGCATGAGCCTGACCGCGGTCCCTATTAGTCATGCAAAGGCAACTCCCAATCACTCCTCTTCCAGAAGCCAAAGGAAAAAACAGTAGGTGAATCCCCTAGAAGTCAAAGTGGTGAGAAGTGCACTGAAAACTAGCAGTTTTTCCTGGTCCCTGGATGCAGGGAGCCACGTGCCTCAATGATCTGCTGATACTCTCATTGTCCTTGTGAGGGAAGCAGGTGACGACAGTTTTACAGGAAGGAAATTTGAGAGGGGCAAAGAGACATGCCTGAGGTCAGACAGCAAAAGCAGAATGAGGAACAGAGCCAAGTTGTTTAGGTCTCAGAGTCTGGTGGCTGACTCAGCAATCAAACCAAACAGCTTTCTAATTTCTCTTCACTTGAATCTTCATCATTAAGCACTTCCCCTTCTCTACCAGCAAGGATATCAAATGTAGAAGGAAAATGACGTAATCTTGTAAAGGTCGGGAGGAAAGGTTAGCATTATCCTGAGTCGTGCAAATGTAAGATATCGATATCATCATCATCATCATCATCATCATCATCATCATCATATCATCATCATCGCTAGCACACCTGCAGGATGCTAAAGTTAAGAGCATCCACAAAAGCCTCTTAGAAATAATACATGAGGATAAATGGGACATATACTCAGCCCCAGGGAGTGGCCTGGATGCCAAGCAGGTAAATGGAGGATAATCCTGTTTAGAATCAGTGGAAGGAGCTGAAGGATCCAAGGAGAAGGAGCAGAGAACAAGATCTATTTCCTATCACCATCTTCCATGTAGTGAGCACCTGCCAAGAGCAAGGTACAGTCTCTGAAGAAAGAGAAGGGAAGAGCAAAGGAAGGCTGCTACTACTGCTCCAGAGGCTTGAACCCCAGCTTTAAGGCCGGCTCCTGACCATGACCATAGAGGCAAGGGAACCTGAGTGGACAGAAAGCAACTCAAACCTGTTATTGGATCCTTATCCCATTTCAGCCTTGCCCTACAGAGAGACAGTGTGGCAGGCAGGGGCCCATCACAGACTGGGAGGAGTTGAGAGATGAGAACACCTTCTTCTTCATGGAGACTCACAGAAGCATTTTCAGAATAATCCTGCAGGTATAATTCTTCCCTTTGCAGGGACCCAGGCTTCCCTTGTGCTCCCCCTGGATGGAGGAGTAAGAACTGGTTTCAACCTCTCACTCAATGGCAAGTGGCCATCATTCAGTTTACACCACCTGAGTTACACTACCACTTCCAAGAAAGATAGCTACAACCTAACAAAACGACAAAAAGTAGAAAATAAGCATAGGAAAAATCTCTGCCTCATACCACAGAGCACTGTCCATAGCCAGCATGGTTTAGATTACACTGTAGGCTGCACCCCACCAGAGGGCCATTTAGCGGGGCCAAGGGTTTATAGATGCATTAGTGGCTTAGGGACTGGGGCTATGGAGAGTCCAGGGGAAGGGCACAGAACAGACCATGTGTCCCTATCCCCACCAAGCACGAAGAGTCGTCGCTTGGTTTGCTGGAGCTGCTGACGGATTCCCAATTTTTCCCCTCCTAACCAAGGAGTGGGAGATGAGGGGCAAAAATAATCTCTTACACGTTGGCTTTGCTGAACAAATGGAAATAGAGAGATGAGATGCAACAACAAAACCCCAGGCAATAAAATGAATAGTGCCTCCCTACCCAGACGAGGCGGGGCCCTTGAACCAAAGTGCCAGCGGGCTCATAAAACAAGGAACAACTTGAAAATCACACCTTTTGTCATCCCCAGGGCAGGATGCCTATCATAGTTAGAAAGAGAGCAGTGACCAAATTCATCACTCGTACCTGCTTCACCACTCACCCCATTCTGGCATCCAGGCGGCAAGTGTAAGGAACCTGCAGGTCAGTCTCCAACATCTCCAGAGAAATAGTCCATGATAAAAGACAATAGAGCAACACTCAGAGAGTGTTGAGGGGAGAGGGCATGACCTAAGGACTCTACTCCAGATCAAGCTGTTATTCCCGCACAAAGACAACTGCTTACACTTGACACAGGAGGCCTCAGAGTAAGTGGAATAGCGAAGATACAAACGGGAAAGCTCCAGAAGAAGCTAAACATTCAAGTTAAGGAAACAAATTCCAGAACAGTCAGGGTTGGCCACCGTTGTCCTTCTTACCTAGCCCATAGTCCAGGGCCCCAAACTGGGGGCTCCCTGTGCACAGAGACAACAGGCCTTAGTTGGTCTCCGGTGCTTGGGACTTGAAGGTTACTGTACAGCAGTGGCTCACGAAGCACCTCACAAACATCATCGCCTCACCACATCCATTTACGGAAGGTACTACTAGTGGCTCCATCCTACTTTGAGAGCATCACAGAATAGATCGCAAGGATGAGAAGGAATACTTGCAGTTCCAACTCCCAGCATCCAGGACACCCCAACCACGACCCCCTATTCTATTCCGGTGCAATGCAGAGATGCCTACCAACCAAATACATAACCCAAAGTCCACTAATCTTAGGGACTGGAGGAAAGGTCAAGGGAAGGGAATAGCACATAGAGATCAGACAACAAAAGGACAAACACAGGAACTTTGTCTCTGGCATCCCAAGAAACTATTCATGGGATGAGCACATGTGTGTATCAGAATCTGGTCTGACTATGTCTGGACCCCAGGTAAGAGATGGGTGCCATCAACAGGTGTTGGTTTCTTCCCTTCTTTGAGTTTTTCCAAAAAGAACAAGGACAAACAGACTCTAGTACCCTCTTTACTTCCACTCCACCATATTTTTCCTAACTCCCTTCGCTTCCCCAAGTTCTCATTGAGGCAACTCCCCTTACCACTGGTAAGCTTAAATTAATGGGGCACCTGGATGTGCATGTAGGTAGTGCCAAGTCCAGCAACTCTCATGCCCCACACAGGGGCACACTGCCTTCAGCCCTTCGGTTACCACGAAAGGGCTTAGGACACAGAAAAACTCATATCTCACACCAAAGAAGATTCTGACTCATGGGTATGGGGGAAGAACGTGGAAGAGGAGCAAAATCAATCGCAGAACATCCAATACTGGTATTTGGGAAGGCTGAACTCAGGGTTAACAGAGGGACCCCAGGACAGGCTCTGGGCATACCCAGAGGGCTGAGGAGAGGGAGCAGCAGACAGATTTGGCTGAGTGACACTGCAGGGTCACCCTAAAGGCGAGGAAGACTGTGGAGAGTGGGGGACATGCACGCACCCCTCCCTCCCCTACACAGCCAGAGCTGATAGCCACAGCCCCTCCAGCGAACATGGGTAAGAAGGCCCTGTAGGGCAAGAGACCCTCTGAAGTGGCCCTGTTCCCATCCTTTCCATCTTCAAAGTGCATTATCAGTGCAAGAAGTGGGACTGGATCTCAGGGGGTCCAACTCTGAGAAAGGGCTGTGCCAGCCAGCTCCCCCCATCTCCTCCTGCTTCCCCCTTGCCCACCCTGACCTTTTTCATGCTAAGACCAGAATTCTTGCTGGATCTCATAAGGGGTAGGCCTATGTGTGTTCAGTTCAGCTCTGCACAGTGGCACAGTGCTGTCCTGACTCTGGCCCTCTGCATCCAGGTCCAGAAGCGTCCGCTCGGTGGGGGGCAGTGGCCCCGCCTGGAATGGGAGCAGGGCTGGAAGTCCAGGCCGCTCCTCCACAGTGCTGCTGCTGCTAGCAAAGCAGGAGTCCAGGTTGCTGGGTGTCTCCGTGCTGGAGCTGTTGGCAGGGGAGGCGCTACGGGCATGGCTGGGGGACACAAACCACCAAGGGTCCAGTCGTTGTCGGTTGGCAGAAGGACGTGGCCGAGGCAGAAACTCCAGAGTCTTGGGTCTCTCCAAGGTAGAGTCCTGCTGTGTGTTCCAGCGCCTTGGGGTTGGGGGGAAGACCACATTGGGGTCAGGGAGACGGGGGAATTCACCTGGGTCTCGACTGGGGCTAGGGGTTTTCAACATTCCTGGTCAAAAGACAAAGGGAGAGGCATCAGACGATGGCACCTGGTTTCTGGGTGATATATATATGCTGCTCCCTTCCCACCTTGCCATGGCCCTACTCACTTAGGATAATATGAATAACAAATATTTAATGAGCACCTACTATGTCCTGTGTGTTAAGAGGCACTTGAAATGCAATAGTGAACTAAAAGGCCATGGTCGCTGTATCTGCTAATAATAATGGGACATATGGGGGTCTCGACTGAAATAAAATTATTTAGGGCAGATGTCAGCAAACTACAACCCACAGGCCAGCCTCCTGGATTTGTAAATAAAGTTAAAACTGAAACTCCGCCATATCCATTCCTGCTCTCCCTCTTAGCAGCAGAGTTGAGTAGTTACAACAGAAACTGTATGTCCCACAAAGCCTAAAAAATTACTATCTGGTCTTTTACCAAAAATGTCCCCTAACTTAAGGAAATGTCTGTTCATTCACGCTCCATCCATTTAATAAACATGTGATGGGAACGAAGCTAGATACCAGAAATCTAAAAAAGATGAGTAATACAGGACGTCTCTATCTCCAAAGAGGTCACACATTTGAGTTTAACAAACATATCTGAAGAGGGGAGGGCCAGCTGAATGGTCAAATACCATTGTCATTCACACTGAAATCTCACTGAAAGGGTATTGCCATCTCCTCTCCTCCTGGATTAGAGGTGGTTTCCAAATCAGACCCAAGTCTTCTAGGAAGCAAGGGGCAGTAGTGAGAAAGACCTAGGATGAGCATGTGCATGCCCAGGTGTCACAGGTGTCAGAGGGAGAAGGCAGGCATATGCACAAATGCAGCCATTTACCTGGACACACGTCCACGTCTGAAGAGTCAGGCATGAGTAAGGGATGAGTGCCGAAGGGCGTGAGAGGCACGGGCGGAAGCCTGCCTTATGAGTGTGCCTGTACTCATGCTATAATGAGAGGCAAGAGCCAGCTACGTGGCAGAAAATACCCCTCCCAGACACAGGGCAGAATTCCTTCCAGTAATTTTGGTCTAATCTGTAGGGAGAAAACAGAGCTAGCCCCCTGGCCTTCCCGAGCCCTGAAAGCACTGCACGGTTCACTCCAAGACCCGGGGCCCGCATGTCCACCGGAGTCCCCGGTCTGGTCCTTCCTAGAACCTGCCTGCTTCTTCCACTCCTCAGGGAAGACTCCTGAGGGACCGGATGGAGAGAATTCACCACCTCCTCCACCCCAGATCAGCATGTCTTGATTGGCTGAGTCAGAGGAGGAATGGCGTTCACTCCTAACGTCTCCACACTGCGGGGAGGCACAAAGGCAGGAAAGAGAAAAGAGGAGGAGGGCAGGACTCACCTGCACCAGGGCTGGGGCTCAACCCATTGCTGGAGGGGCTCCTGCTGGCTTGGACAGCCGCTGGTTTGAGGGCACCATCAGAAGGAGTCCGCCGGTGACCACTGAGATGTGTGGGGGCCGTAAGGGTGACGTGGGTGGGAGTCAGTGATTGGTTAGGGTCTTGCTTGAAGCGCTCCACTCGGACATTGACCAAGGGGTTGTGGGTGCAGGGGGTCAGGGGTGGGGCCTCCACCGGGCTGACAGGCATCTCATACACCACGATCTCATCACTGTCAGAACGCAGTAGGGAGCGGGTGGAGTTGCACTCGGAGATGGAGGAGAGAGAGAGCAGTGTTAGGGAAGCAGAGGGGTCTCCTAGCAACAGCATGGGCTCTTCCTTCTTGAAGAGCTTCCGGGATGGGGGGCTGGTGCTTCGACGAGGACGACTGGCCCTCTGAAAAAGACCCTCACGCCTCTTCTTCTCCTCCCTGGCTGGTGGCTCAGGCTCCTCTGGGGGAAGCAGCTGGCACTTGCCAGCTTCCAGCAGGTCAAACCCTAGGCCTGTGGCCGCAAGAACAGCCCCGCAGCCAAGCAGAGCCACCTCGCAGCGGCGGTGGTGGGTGCCGCCCCGCTTGAGGCTATTGGTTGGCGTCAGCTGAGGGGTACTGGTAGCTGAGTTGACTGGGGTGGGCTCCTCGTGGACTCCATCACTGGAGGGGCCATCCCCATCCTCTCCACGAGGGAATGGGATACAGAGGTAGGACTGGTTGGGTGAATGCTGTAGACGACTCTCCCCACTCCTTGGGCCTTCACTGTCCTCATCCTCTGTAAAGATGAGAGGAACAGACAGGAAATAGGAATAAGTAGAAAAAACAAGATTCCGGTCCTCCTCTCCAACTCCAGGCCTCTTGGCTTACAGTCAGGGATGCAGAGGTCAAACAGTCTAATGGGCAGGACAAGGGACTGGGCATTGAACCAATAGGGCTCTATGCATCCTCACTCAACTGTGACCAACATGAGGAAATCACTCTCCACTCCAGAGCCTGCTTCCCTATTTGCAGAAAGGACATCTGCTAATTTGCTACTTCTTTTATAGGATCCCTCAATACAAGAAGTATAGCATGAGTTTCCTAGAACAATGGATAGAACAGAAACATTCCTCATTTTTTGCACCTTAAAATTGGAAGGGACCTTGCATTTCCTGAATGATAGCCTAGAGACTGGTCTTAGGACTAGTTTTCTGGAAAAGGTTAGAATTCCCTACATGGTTAAAGGCCAGTATGCTCTATAGACTGACCTACTACAACTTTGGAAATCTCCAGAGAGAAGAGGACTATCCGAGAGCCTGGAGAAAACCTTACCCATTCAGTAACCATGGGCAACACTGCAAAACTTCCTTTAGTGGAAGACTGTGGCGTCTTCTATCACCATCTCTTGTTTTGTGGATTCCCCACATTAAAATGCCAGGAAACAGACCCAGACAAAGGAAATGCCTCACCCTTCTGCCCTGCCCTAAGAAGACTATACCTGGCCCCTTGGGATAGAAGGCCGAGGACAGGCTCTATAGCAGCAGTAGTAATTTGGGAGGATTCAATGAAATGGGAGTAGGGCAAACTAAGAGGAAATAGGGTGGGGGACCAGGAGTTGAGGAAGAGGAGACAACCCCCATGGTGTAATAATTCTAAACAGTCCTAGAAGGTTGGCCAAGAATTCTCGGAGGGAACGGGGAGAGAGTCAAGACAAGGGCAACGCTTACCCATCTCCATGAGGCTGGTGAACCCTGGGAGAGCTGGGCTACTCCTCGGGCCCTTCCCCAGGTTGGGGGCACTGGATGACCACTGTTTGTATCCATCTACCAGGGACTTGAGGCTAAATGAGGGGAAATGAGGAAACTGGTTACTTTCCTTACTCCACCCTCAGCTGTATGGGCCTGTGGAAATGTCTTTCCCTGTCTGCTTAATCACGCTGAAGCCCCAAAGCCTTGGAGTACAGGCAATGAACCTTACTGAGCCCACCTGCTCCATTAACAAAGGTGCACATGCTCTACGGAAAGAAAAGCAGGGGCATGACCCACCCCCCTCACATGCTTCTATGGGCCGCGGAAAGATCTGGTGGGCAGGCTGGAAAGAGGACAAAAAGAATAAGGGCTGCCCAGCACCAGACAGGCTCTTGCCTGAGCCCATTTTAAAGAGAGGCCATTAATCCATGGACACTGAATACAACTCATCGGTGGCATTAGAAATATCGCGATGTGAAGACCTACAATGCAAGGCAAGCACAGGGCAGATGAGCTAGCAGAGATGGGCCAGGGCACTCCATTCACATTATTTCTCAATTTCGTCTTCCGAGCTTAGGGCATGCTTAGGTAACTTTCAAAGCCATTCAGTTTTAAAAAACAAAAATCAGCCAACAAAGCTGCACCAACCCAGTGCACTTTGGGACAGACCTATGTGGGTAGTGCATAGTGCTGTACTGGAGCCCGCGGTTTGTCTGGGACTGGAGAGGAAAAGGA
>NW_011889412.1:161673-169764 GCF_000151845.1 Pteropus vampyrus
AATTCTAAACAGTCCTAGAAGGTTGGCCAAGAATTCTCGGAGGGAACGGGGAGAGAGTCAAGACAAGGGCAACGCTTACCCATCTCCATGAGGCTGGTGAACCCTGGCAGAGCTGGGCTACTCCTCGGGCCCTTCCCCAGGTTGGGGGCACTGGATGACCACTGTTTGTATCCATCTACCAGGGACTTGAGGCTAAATGAGGGGAAATGAGGAAACTGGTTACTTTCCTTACTCCACCCTCAGCTGTATGGGCCTGTGGAAATGTCTTTCCCTGTCTGCTTAATCACACTGAAGCCCCAAAGCCTTGGAGTACAGGCAATGAACCTTACTGAGCCCACCTGCTCCATTAACAAAGGTGCACATGCTCTACGGAAAGAAAAGCAGGGGCATGACCCACCCCCCTCACATGCTTCTATGGGCCGCGGAAAGATCTGGTGGGCAGGCTGGAAAGAGGACAAAAAGAATAAGGGCTGCCCAGCACCAGACAGGCTCTTGCCTGAGCCCATTTTAAAGAGAGGCCATTAATCCATGGACACTGAATACAACTCATCGGTGGCATTAGAAATATCGCGATGTGAAGACCTACAATGCAAGGCAAGCACAGGGCAGATGAGCTAGCAGAGATGGGCCAGGGCACTCCATTCACATTATTTCTCAATTTCGTCTTCCGAGCTTAGGGCATGCTTAGGTAACTTTCAAAGCCATTCAGTTTTAAAAAACAAAAATCAGCCAACAAAGCTGCACCAACCCAGTGCACTTTGGGACAGACCTATGTGGGTAGTGCATAGTGCTGTACTGGAGCCCGCGGTTTGTCTGGGACTGGAGAGGAAAAGGACAGGAGCTCACTTTCACACCTCTGTAATCAGCTCACACTGGCAAGCCAGCAACTCTAGGATACAGACTGGGAACCCCACCAAACCCCCTTATTGGCTGGGGGAATTAGGGACGCAGAAGCACTGGTCTTTTGAGGACAAAAAGAGGGAGGACTGAGGAATCTGTGCTATGGTTGCCTTAGAGATACGAGAATTACAACGAAAGGTGGCTCTCGTTTTAGGGCTAGAAAGAGCTGTTCACTAAAGCCCGCTCTTCTCAGCCCATCTTGAAGGACCACCTTTCCCCCTGACTTCAGATCTCTGTTTCAAGTGCTATCACAAAAACCAATGAATTAAAGTCCATTCCAGCCACCAGTGGTGTCAACCAAAATACACAGCCAGAAATAAGCAATCCTAGTCTGGGACTTCTGATAATCATAAAACATCGCCTTCAGCTCTGGGTCCAGGGAAATCCAGATTAGCAAAGTCAAAGCCAGGGCTATAGACCAAAGGATAAATAGCCAAGTACAGTCTCCCTAAAACTAAGGGTGGCAGGAGAACCCTAACAACAGGAGTGGTTAGGGAAGTGAAGAACAATGTAAAGTCAGACCAACACAGGAATTTTCCCAAGGTGCACGACGGTACTGCTTTAAAAAAAAAAAAAAAAGTCAGCACAGCCTGGCAATAACGAGGCTTGATTCTATGGGGTGTGCTGCGAGAACAAGGAAATGGAAGGGAGATAATTACCAGTACATTTGAAAGGGTGAAGATTAGACTCACCCCAAGTGGAAATGTGGAGATTCTGATGGGGTACTTAAACCATTAGCTTTCTCACGTCTCTGAGGGGATCTTCAATGAATAAAGACAATCAGAAGCTGGCAGCAGCGGGTACATCAGCTCAGCCTCTCCCACATGAGAACCCTCAAGGCTGGACTCCAGCTATGTCGCCAGCAGCCATCCCCTTGTCCAGTCAGAAAAGCCCACACCATGAAAGAATCTTAACAAGATGGCTCTGCTTGAGTTGTTACAGGCCAGGACCTCTCAATCTGTGGGACAAAGGTCCCTGGGCAACCCCATCATAATTACAGGGCGTCTGTAAACCCATAGATACTCAAGCTGTCTACAGATAAGTGCATATGTTTCCTATAGATGTGCACTATTTTTTAAAAGTATGGAGATGCAAATTTACTTAACATTACTAAATTCAATATAGCTGTTTTGCCATTATATATTTTCTTCAGTCAACAGGGGCTAAATTTACAAATATTATACACAGAGGCTCTCAAAATTTCTGACATTAAAAAGGTCTGAGTGGAGTATATATTTTTTCAATAGGAATTCAAAATCATGAAAAATGAAGTCACATAACTTGAATTGATCCAAAAGTTTTGAGGGTAAATCTATGTAAGGAGGAAGAAAATTCCAAAGTTAATAATTGGTATTGCAAAATAATTAATTTACTAGCAAGACAAAAAAATGACTTTAAATGAAGCAGAACTATAGAAACTACTGGAATCCATAGCCAACCTGGTAAATCCTATCTGGAATCACACTGTCAGAAATATCACAGGATTCAGTTCAATACCACAGGCGACAGTTTCTCAGCCTCAGCTGAATACTACTCCAGCCTAGGGCTAAAAGGACAAACTGAGGGGCTCTTGCTCCTGTAGAACTTGGTACGGCAGAGCAATCTGCCATCCCCAGAGGGTTCAATCACTGAATTCCTACATAGCTTAGGTAGTTTGCCCTACATATCTAAATTTTTCATTCTAAGGTATCTAGTGGTTTCCAAAACCTGGCTTCAAATAGTCAATATTTTATGAAGCAAACTGTTTTTTCTACCTTTGGCTCAGATCCGACATAGGGAAACAGATTTTGGACATGAAATTTTAGTATTCGGAGGAATACCAAGGCCAGTTACAGGTTCAGGGCACCTATAATTCTAATGTCTAACTTTACAAGCTCTTTGGAAATGAACGTAAAAGGTGAAGGGGGTTGCTGCTTATACTCACATTAGGAAAAGTCAAGAAACATGGTTCTAGATTCTAAAACCAAGAAGAAGAAGTATAAACCATTATGTTCATTCTTCAGGTATGAAACAGAATTGCATGAGAAGCATAAAAGAATCATAGCAAATATTTACACATGCTTACTATGAGCCAGCTAATCTTCTCTGCACTTTACAAAGATGAACTTATTTAATCCTCCATCAACTCCATGAGATGGGTATGGACATAACCCCTATTTTACAGATGAGAAAGCATAAGGCGGAGCCAGGATTTGTACCTGGGCAGTCTGGGGTCAGCGTCCAAGCTCTTTAATACCACATGGTCCTCTGAAGGACTAGGACTCAGTCGAATTTGTCTCTTAGGCCATAAGTCCACAGCAAGAACAGAGGGGGCACTCATACATATCAGCGTGGCTACGGGGTGGGACCCAAAATAAGTTCTAGTGGCCCTAGAGTTATATCCAACTGTTCTACCAGAGCTAGATTATTCTGTCTGCCCCTGCTTCAGATGAGCCTCCAGTCGAGAGTCCCATAATCTACTCTTCCTTCTCTTTCCTCTGAGCTGACGTTTTAAGAGGAAGAGCTAGGTATAAGTAGACTACGCATGCAGAACTCTGTACATCTGGTCAATGCTTGGGGCACCTGCTACTCTGAGTAGCGCATCTCCAGAGGTCGGAAAACTCTAACTTGTGGGGCTAAATCCTGACCACTACCTGTTTTTATAAAAAGTTTTACTGGGACACAGCCATGCTCATTCATTTACGTCATCAGTCTGTGGCTGCTGCTGCCCTCTCACAGTGGAGGTGAGTAGTTACAACAGACACCACATGGCTCACAAAGCCTAAAATATATATTATCTGGCCCTTTATGAAAAAAGTACGCCAATCTCTGTCCTAAGAGGTTCCAGGGGGAAAAGGAGATTGGATAACTCTGTTGTAAAGATCAAGAAACTCATAATTTCTCAGAAAGAAGTGAAACACACAACAAAGAAAAAGATATTCACGTCATGGTTTTAAAAGGGTACAGAAGTCTATAAGTGAGAAAGAATTTCCCATCATCGGGCTCTTACCCTTCGTCTCCTGAGGCAAGCTCCTTCTGACCAAGCGTACCTGGCCCCCAAGTCCGTCCCTTCTTCTTGGGAGCCCTCTTCTCCTCCTCCTCTCCTTCCTCCTTCGGGATGACTGAGCTCCGGCCCCAGGTTTTGCTGCTTTCGTTTGGTGTCACTGTGAATAACAAAAGTTGGATGGGATCTGGAAACAGACATACAGGGCTCCTCCGACACCAGACTCTACCCAACCAAACACACACACACACACACACACACACACACACACACACACACACACACACACACAGAGCTCCTGGGAAGAAGTCAGACTTCTTTAACACCTCTGTGCCCAAGTGGAAGCTTCCAGGAAAATAACGGAGTTCTCAGCCACCAACCATTTAGCACTCTCGAAGTACCAAACATGGAAATGCTTCCCAGCTTCTCATAAGTCCAATGTAAAGCTGGAGCTCAGGCCAGCCAGACATCAGAGTCCCAAATAGGTCTGACTTAAGAAACTAGTTTTGTTGGGTGGAACTGAATTGGGACGAGTGAGTGATGAGGTAAGTGGGAGAGAAAAATGATAAGGGGTAAGGAAGATGTGGAATTACCGAAATTTGGTAAGTAAGTACCGGAAAGAAAGAAAATGAGGATTTCAAGACTGAAGACTAGAGAAAAAAATTCAGGAGTAGGAGGATGGGGAAAGAATAGAGCTAGACCATGTAGGAGATAAGACGGGGGGAATGTTCTTCTGAAATTGGCACCTTAAGCAGGAGCTGAAACTCCAAATGCTTCAGAGACTTGGCTTATACCATAAATGAGTGAAGTGAGCCAGTTACCAAAAAATAAGGAGTTGAGGGGACTGAGGCAAAATACAGGGCATGTGGAAACTGCTGTGAGTTCCGGCCAGCTGTGGCTACACGCAGAGGGGAACCCACCAATTTGATTATAAGGAAAGCAAGAAATCTATGTTTTGGATTTTTTTATTTATGAACTCTATCTTAAAGTAGGGAAACTAATTCATTCACACACACACACGTGTGTATGTACATGTATGTGTTTGTATATGTATAAATCTCGTTTAATAAACACTGCTGTAAAAATAAAATTGGTCCAGATGTTGCCTGTCATAAAATATTTGGCAAATTTCGTTAAGACCTATACTTTGAAAACACCCTTCCCTGATTAGTATGAACAAAAGAGAAACAAAGATGCCCCAAATACGGCAGAGCACACAAGGTACCAGGTTACGATACCGACCTATCTACATCGCATGCCCGTTTCCAAATTGCTTTGGACCCATAATACCCACAAACCCCTTCATTGGTATCTGACTAAGAGTAAAAGGCAAAGGAGGCAGCAGAAAAGCTAATGGAGGAAGACAAGAGGGAGGGCTAAGGTTTGCGTACATATGTGCATGTATGTACACATTGTCGAGGAGAAGTGGCAGAAGTTATGGATGGAGCAAGCCTGGACCAGTCGGTGGCTGGACAGAGCAGGGGACAGGTGCCCCTGATGTGTTCTGGCCCCAACTAATTTGGGAAGCAGTCTCACACTGGATGGCTCGAAGGCGAGGAATGATGGTGGGGCTTGCAGGAGGACTGGAGCGGCTGTTGATGAGACTCTTCCTTTTATCCATGGTGGGAGAGGCCTGTACGGTGAACTTGTGCTGGAAATCTGCTTGAGGGAAAGACAAACACATGCGTGTGCATTAGAATTTTTCCATAATCAAATTCCTATGAGAAAACTGACATTTCCTGGCAGGCTTGAGGGACAGGCCCTGGTTTCCTGAGAAGCTCCTTGTTCACTTGGGCAACGTTCTCTTTTAGAATCACCTCATTTTCCCAAAAGACGGCAGGATGGCAAGATGAATGCACAAGGAGAAGGAAAATTCCTTATTCAAGGAAATGTCATTAGACGGTTTTCATAAAGCTATCTATATAATGTATACAGGTGTAGCAATTGCATATTTAGAAGAGTCATGAGAGTTCTTGATTACTGTGGGAAATCCAATTTAAAGTTCTATTTCATGTAACCTATTATTAGTACACGCCCCCTGTTCTCGGGACCAAAGCAGGCGAACTAATGCTTATCACACTGAGTGCAAGCAAAGCAGGGTAATAGGAACTAATCCTTGGTGGGAACCTAGGGAAGGGAGGGGCATAGAGCTAATGGTCCAAATTCTGAGGTATTCCAAAGGCAGTTATGGCATAGCATAATAGATGTAAAACTTACAGCTCTGAATTTCTGAATGTCAGTCTCCTCATCTATCAAAGAGGTATAATAATTACAGCTGCATGTTCACATTTAGGTCTCCCCACTGTCTGCCATCTCCCTGAAGGTGAGAACTATCGCTTTTCTATCTGCTTCCCCTGAACGCAGCAGTATGCTGGCACATGCTAGATGCTCAAGAAGCACTTAAAGACTCTGTGTTGCCTGAAAAGAAAAAAAAAAATGTGCAACAAGGAAGCCAGTAAACATATCCCCTGAACACATTCACTGACTTTCACTAAACGAATTCCTTTGTCTGTACTTAAGCCACTCTCCTATACTTAAAATCATTCATTACTGCTCCTATTGTATCATTTTTCCTTGGTTCCTTTCACTTCCAATAAGCTTGTGTCCTGGGTCTTATGGACTCAGAATACAGTGAACTTTTTAATCTACGTTAACACACACTTTAGCACTTACTTCCTCTGTAGTTAAACTGCACCCCACAAGATTCTAATTCATCGTTTCATATTTCTTTGAATTTTCCCAAGGCTGTACATACTACAAATGTACTTGTATTCAGCCAATGTGTTTCTGAAAGGGTACGTGTAAATCAAATTCTTATACATTAATCCTAATCTCAACTGCAGAGAACTAATTATTTAAAGAAACTTGAGATGAGTTATTTTACAGAGACAAGAATTCAGTTTTCTGTCTCACACATACATGCCCTGGAATTTGTTTCCTCCAATTACATGCTTCCAAGTTTGTCTAAAGTGAGATGTGCCTATGGGAGCGACCATGCTTCTAGCAGCCTGTACTGTGCTTGCCTGTCAGGTCCATCGCCAGGCTGTCTTCCCTTCATACTCTGTGTTTAATCACATTCAAAAATTCCCCTGGAGTTGGGTAGCTTTTTAGTAGGCCAGTCTTTCCACTGAATAGAATGACCCATTCCAAACCAGCTCTATTTTTAGACCCGGGGTCTCATGTTTCCAAGGCCAGTCCCCGGCTCCCACTCATCCCCAGGCACACCAGCCCCTTGCCCCGGTCCCACTTCCCAGCAGGTCCCTGGCCACTGACCAGAAGGGAGGCTGATGCGGTTTCCATCCTTGAGCTTCAGTCGGTTCTTCCTGAACTTGCCCTTGCGTTTCTTCACCCGGGGCTTCTCCTGGCACAGCTGGTGGATGATGATGTTGAGCTCTCGTTCCAGGATGTCAATCTCCCGCTCGGCCAGCTCCTGCTCTCGGCGCCGCAGCAGCTCCTCCTGGTTCTTCTGCTGGAGCGCAGCCCGCGTCAGCTCCTCCTCCCAGGTGCGGAGCTCCTGCGGGGTGGGTAGAACCATTAGAGAGGAGAGTGAGGGGCTCAGTGCAGAGGCATGAGGCCCAGGAGCCCCAGAGGGCTAGTGCTCACAGCCCCCTGGAGAGTGCTCCTAGAATGCCCTATACTTCAAGTGTCCGGCAGAGGTGGGGGCGCTCAACAGTTAGCTGGTAAATGAATATCTGACCACCTGAATGGCAGGGAAAGGAAATCTCAGAAGAGCCATACTGAAGAATAGCTAGAATAGCCACAGGCCAACCCTGGAGACAGGCTGATAGTTCCCAGATGCTCCTTGATTATTGATTAAAGTTGCCTGTGACTGAGGAAAAAGAAATGGGGCTTTGGGTAGAAAACATATGTATTTAAATTTTATAGACTTAGTTCTATTTTAACTTTTTTGCATCACATAAAAGATATTTTTAAAAACCAGAGCCAACTTAATGTGATCTAGCTTAAAATGTGCCCTCTGTAAATGAATCACCCTCCTGCATCACCTAATGTTCCAAGAAAAATAAATATATTTCCAGGGTGGCTGTTCAAAAGGTATGGAAAGCATGCTCACTTGATGAGTGAGTCTACAGAGACATGTGGTTTGAACTCTCATCTTATCTTAAAGGACAACCATTTACTCTGGAAGGATCAGGATAGCACAGCAAAGAGGAGAGAAAACATTTTCTAAAGTCTTTGTCAGGCACTTG
>NW_011889412.1:170724-175959 GCF_000151845.1 Pteropus vampyrus
CCTGAATCCTCGTTCCTACATGCTGTTGTCTAAGGGATGGTTTGGGTCTAGGGCCCTTCCTTTAAGGGAACTCGAACCCCAGGGACCAATTTATCATCATAATACCTGGAAGCAGTAGGTTGAGCCAATCTGAAGAATGAGCTGAATCATATGAGAAATGAGAACATTTATGGAATACGCACCTATGGTACCACATACCTGGAGGACCCTCAAATTTGGTAAATCCTCTTATTGTGAAACACCTATTTGGAGATCAGCTTCCTAGTATGCAAATCTCATCTCCCACATACAATGATTTAAGGGGAAATCTCTCAAGAGAAAAAGCTCATTATTCATCTTACCCACGCTTGCCCACCTACGAGCCTTACAATGGAGAGGCATCACAGCATGGCAGATAAGAGCAAGTACTCCAGAACAAACAGTATAAACTTTGGCCTTGGGAAACAATATGGTTATCATATGTGATATGGAGTTCACAGCACCAACATCACAGGATTGCATTATATAATACAACTATCTTATTATGTAAAATTATGTAAGAATGCATATATATTACTTATAACAGAGCCCGACACAAAGTATGTGCTCTACAAATGTTAGCTATTATGAGCATGGGTTTGACTTTTCCTAGTAACTACTTGCTGACAGAATCTGACTTTTATTTTTCTTACTGGCTGGTACCCTTATAATTTCACCAGTCAAAAGAAATAACTGAGTCAGTGATTCAGCAATCTAAAAAAAGGCTGGCAACTCTGGGGTTCTTCTGGTTGGAACAGCATTAGTAATAGAACGGTCTCTTTTAATCAGCTCAATGGTCAGTGTGGGTTCACCAGCTCCCCTGCCCCAGATCCCTAAAGATTCATCATAAGCTCCCTCCATTTGCCTGCAGAACGCTCACTGACTTGCCAAACAGTACCAGTTTAGAATTGCTATGTTGCATAAAAAGAGTTTAATCCCTTCAAATAAGCTCCAGAAATAATTTTTAAGTCATTTGTTTAGGGAAACAACAATGATATCGGAAAGAAGATGGTTTTGGACTCAAAAGATCTAGCTTCAAGATTCTGTTTCCCCACTTACTAGACAAGTCACTGACCTTCAGCTCTGAGATGAAAAAGATAACACCTGCCCTATGCACTGGCGGAAGGGGCTGTGAGACTTCTGGATAAAGACAAAAGGGTCTCATCGGAACTTTCAAGTGAAAGAACTGGAAAGCCATAAAGACAGATATAATTTTAGCTACTATTATTATCATATTGCTTCCCAAATGCCCATGGTAGGGAGTGAGAAGGGAAAAAGAAATTAACCGAGTCTATAGATGGACAGCCCTTCTGCCATAGCTGTAGCCCTTAGATTTTTGTCCTTCCCCTGCCTCTCGCCCAGTATAAGCAACACAACTGCTTTGATCAGCAGTATGAATACTGACTACTAGCTGGACAGCAAGGGTACAGAGAGGGGCCATTTAGGGAATGGCCACCAAAACAAAAGGTAGCTCTCTAGTAGGCTAAGTGTCTCTGATCCCTGAGTTGGTTTGGGCCTCAGCCCTTTTCATAAAAACATGAAAAACAAAAAATTTCAGACCCATGGTATTTTTGGTCCATCTGCTGTTTCTGATTGTGATACTAAGACACTAGCAAGATGTTCTGATAACTGTTCTCAATGTTTAAGAATCCCTATATCAAGTTAACCCCCCTAGAAGTCCATTGCAAAACCCTCTTCTATTTTCAGCCATCAGGGTGAGTCACCCCACTGGTACTTGCCCAATGGTGCTCTTTCTCTGGTTTGAACAATAAAGTAGATACCCTCAAGGAGAGCTTTGGATTCATGACTCCTCCTACTTAATCCTGACATATCCCAAAAAGAAAGAAAAAGTCTATACCATTTCAGGTCACACCTGAGGCCTGGAGAATTGTCTCCATGTAAAGCCACGAAAGAAATACCTTCCCTGTTATTGTAAATCAAGCCGGAAGGTGGTCTTGTCAGGATCTGTCCACAGGCCCTAGTAGAGAAAGTTCACTGATTCAAAAATTGCATGCCTTCTTTTCCTTGCATGCTTTTTCTTTTCCTTCTTACCTTTTCTTTGGCCCTGAGTTGGTCGAACATCTCCTGAATCTCATGTTTCCAGTCATCCTGCAGGCAGTGGAAGGAGTCCTTAGGCATTTCAAAGAAACCAGACTCCTCTATGGTAGTTAGCTGGTCCAGGATATTCGTAAAGGATGGTCGTGAATGGGGGTCAGGATTCCAGCAATCTTCATGGAATAGGTGAGCAGACAAAAAGCAGGAACAAACAGAGGCAAGTGTCAGACTAAGGATATTATGTGACCTCACTTACCAGAAAACTACCTTCCATTTCTCCTTCCAGAAACGAGATGGGGATTTAGATAACCATAAATAGGGCTCAGGAAGTAAAGCGAGCTGCACAACATCACAATCATCGAGGCTGAATTCGGAAATAAAACGTAGCCATTCTGCACCTATCTGATTCTGACTGCTGAGCTAGCATCAGAAAATCAAGTCCCACACAAAGAGTTCCCTTGTGTGAAGCACAACTACCACAATTTGCGATGTTACTCATGATTCCAGTCCTCACGATGGAGAACTCTACTTGGGCCTCAATTTACCCATAAATAAATGAGCTATCCTTCCCCACTGCAGTGAGAGGCAAGGATAAAAAGTGTAGAAGTGAGAGTCAGGAAAAGTGAATTCCTTCCACTCCCAGCTCAGATACAACTAATAGAGTGGCCATGTATCTGCCTAACCTCTCAGCTTTGGATTTCTCACTTACGAAAGTATAGTATTTGACTGGATGACTTTAAGGGTTGCTTTCTTCGCAGATACTCTTTGTTTCTATATGTAAGATACTCATATGTCCTGAAATAAAAGCTGCTATACATTCTTCTTTTGTATTAAATAATATACTGAAGTACTAGATAGCAAGCTTTAGTCACTAAATTCTAGAGTCACTAGAGATGGACAGAGGGACATCCGTGATATTAATGCAGCAGGGTGCTGACATCATTTTGAAATAGGTCTTCCAACTGCCCACAGGAGTCCCCCTTGCGTGACTAACCCTTCATGTCCTCTTTTGGTAGCTGATCCTGCAGAATGGGCCAAAAATCTATCAAATGCTGATAGGAAGGTAAACTGTCGCCAGTTTCGTTCCTACCAGGGATCACTTACCTTCCATGAGTTTGGCAAAAGGTTCCGGGCACGTAGAAGGGATGGGAAGGGCGAGCTTGTTCATGGCCACTCCGTAAGCGACTGCTAAGCCATCGATTCCTCGGAAGGGCACCTCCCCAGTCAGTAGCTCCCAAAGCAGCACCCCATAGCTAAGGAGAGGAAGAAGACAGAAGCCATGTAATAAACCACAGGTGCAACTTCACTGAAATAGCTCATACGGCCTTGCCGAGCATCCCACATTCTTTCCAGCATGTAGGGAGACTAACTAACAAAATAGATATACTAATGTAATATAAAAAGGAGACCCTCAGGCCTTCTGGCTGAAAGCAAAAACTCTGGAGTCAGGCACACTTGGTTCCAAAGTCTTGTTTCTCAAATTCCTCATCTGTAAAGGGTAAATAACACTAGCAGTCTCACAGGCTGTCATGAAATTAAATGAGCTCCTCTCGTGTTTCAATCAGTGCTCAAGGACCACAGCTCTTTTGTTGTCATTGTTGTTAATATAACGAACTGGGAGAAGAGGCAGCCTCCCAAGAATACATTCTTTCTGTTTTAAGAAAACTTCAGCTTTAGTCACAAAGGCATTTTTTTTTTTTAGATTGAGAAAAGCAGAGAGCTGACCACCCAAAACAAACCTCCTGTAAAAGATTTCGTTAATGGCCACTAGTTTGAAGAGATTTCTGCCTCCATTAGTGTGAGTGAGCTCTTAACAGATGTTTGTTTAATTCAAAGGGGAAAGTTTCACAAGGGTGACCCGCATCAGTGGGGCAGAGCAGAGCGTCAGATGTGAGGATTTCAGAGTTCCCTTCCTACCTTTCAAGTCCACATGAAGAATTTCTTTTCATATGTCCCGTGAGTCAGAGGATGAGGAGCGCAAGGCTTAGTGGAATAATTATTCTACAAATTCACAATCAGAACTAGGCAAAATCATGCAGTGTTCAATCCTTCCAGGAATAAGTAAGGACAAGAAACCATAAGGCCATGAACAGTTAGAAGAGAGGCTCTCCTTATATTTTCAAAACCTCAAAATTTTTAATACTCGTCAGTAGTTTACAACCCCCCAAAAAGTCATATTCATTCTTAAAGTATATGAATAAAACCAGTATCTATTTTATCATGCACGTTGTATGTGCAGGGTACTAACCCATTTATGAACATTATATTGAATCCCTACAACAAACCGCCAAGATAAGTTTTATCATTTTGCAGATGAGGAAAGCAAGTTTCAGACAGCAGCATAATTAAGGGCAGGTATACTCGGAATAAGTCATAGTAGACCATGGACCAACTCTCAATTCTTTCTCTCTAGAATGCCTTTCTACCATTTCTCTGCTTGGTAAACTCTGATCATCTTCCAATTCACGTGCACCACCATTTATTCATTAATTTTAAACATCTACTAAATATTTACTATGCATCAAGCTCAATGCTAAGCACTGGGATATAGGATAAGACACAAATTTTATATAGGAAAAACATATAAGAGGAATAAGAAAAACATCAATTAGCATACAGAGAAATGAGTCATAACAGAGATACTATGAGGAAACAAAAGAGAGTCACCTAACCTAGACCAGGATCAGGGCAGGAAACTGCTAAACTTGAGCTAAACCTTGACTGCTGAGTGAAGGAAGAGCCAGTGCTCCAGAGACAGCGAACAGCATGTACAAGGGCATGAACTTGCCCTCAAAGAAGCCCAAGTGGCCAGGTATGGCTCCACAGAGCAGCAATGTGCCAACCAATGTTCAAGGGCATCCTAGGACCTCCTACAGATGGCCCCTCCGAGTGGCATGGCCAATTTCCGTGGACAATGTTTTTACCCCAGTGACCTCTCCAAATTCTATCGTTTTCTTTATGTATCTTAACAAGAAAAAGCCTGGTAGACAGTTGCTAAGTCTTCTCTTGTCTAGACAAGGAGCTGGCTTTTAGACTGAGGCTCATGGGAACAACTGGACACTTTAGGAAGCCTTCCCTAAAGAGGGCTCTTAGAGGGCAGGGATAGCTTTTAATCTGCATTCTCAGGGACTTGCCCAGGCTCTGGTACACAGTAGACACTTA
>NW_011889412.1:176949-200976 GCF_000151845.1 Pteropus vampyrus
ATGGAAAGTGACTCATAGAAAGTGTTGGAATTCCTTTTGCACTAGCCCAAGAAGAGAACCGGAGAAATACACATTAGATAGGGTCTGAGTCCCAGGGAGAGGCAGGCAGAAGCCCACAGATTTACTTTAGGGTTAGCCCAATCTGTTGCCTTTTCAGGATTGAGAGAAAAGGTCAAGAAGTCCTTTCAAGACCATTTACAAGCAGCCTGGAAGAACCAGCTCAGCGAAAAACGCTACCTGGGAGACCCTCCCCCACTGAGAACCACCAGCTCCCACAGTGCCGCCAGTGATTTGCCTGAACCCTCGGGGAACTCACCCTGTGTCCATAATTAGCCACCCTCAGAGGTGTGGTAATCCTTTCCACCATTTGGTAGGGTCAGAGGTGTTTTTTTCTTTTCAAAGTAAAGAAAAGCATCAGGATAGCAAAACTTACCAAACAAAAGCACGGTAATTCCACACCTGTGCTGGACCAGGACTAACCTACATTGTCTCTAAGACTGTCAACTCAAGGGTCCACACTTTGAAAGGAGAGGGTGTCCCTTGAATGGGCTCTTGCACTTGGTAATCAGCTGTGACTTCAAAGACAATTGAACTACCATATGTGAAAACACTTTCTAAACTGTAATGTAACATACAATTCTTCTTCATCTTGTTAACTTGACCCTCATTCAAAATGATAACATTTATTAACACATATATGTAATATATACATTAACGTATTTATTGGCATAATAAATACTTATTAATGTGGTAATATTCTCATGCTATATTAAAAAAGTAGCTTAGAAAACAGAATGGTCTCATTTTAAGGGATGGGTGGACAAGCATGTGAATAGGGATAAACGTACCAAAATATGTAGGTTATCTTTAGAAGGTTGTGGGTGATTTTCTATTTTTTTGTTTATCCACATTTTCTAATTTTTTTTTTCTATAGTGAACATGTTTTACTACTGTAATTTTTAAAACTTAAAATGATCAATAAAACGCCTTCATTTCATCCCACACGCAATAGGCAAATGAGATAAAAGATGTACAGCATTCAGCATAGATCCTAGCCTATAAGCATTTGTATGCAGTAAATCTGTCACCAGTGTATGTGTATTGTACATATGGCAATGGACACATGTTTTCCTCTGGTAAAGGTGCAAGATCATTTGGAGCCACTTAGATGAGTGGGCTTGAGGAGGGAGGAATTAAAGGCCCATTTAATGGGTGCAATAGATTGTGTCCTAGAAAGCAATGCCGCAGGATGGAAACTAAGAAACTTGGAAGGAAACAGGGTGATTTATCTTTTCAAATGACATTCCTCAACCAAGCTGAGTCAGGAGGCTTAAGTCCCGGGAACAATTTTAAAATAGAGACCCACCAGCAGAGCAGACCATGTGACAAATTCCAAGATGCTATTGATTTGGAGTTTACCTCCAAGCGAGTCCCTTCAGATAGTTGAATAACCTCATCAGATGCCTCTCACCAGAGGCTCCTCAAGCCTCCTTTCAGGATCTGTGTTTGAAGGGCAAGGCCTGAAGCTTAGTCTTGGAACAAAGACACTTTGGGTAAAAGTCGAAAGGTCCTACCTTGTTCCTTCCATGATGGACAAAGCCCTGCAATAGCCTTGCCCTTCCTTGCCTACCATTTCTATAACTATGAAATGATCGTACACAAGGCATTTGAGCTTTCCCTTTCCACTAAGACTGTACCTAGATACTGCAGGCAACTCTGCCCAAATCACTGTAGTAACAGAAATCTTTGGAGTGTGTGACAATAAAACCTGAATGACTTCAGGGCCAGGCTGGGAGAAGAGGCTACCAGGAATATAGAAAGTAGAAAACAATCGTGTTACTGAGAAGTCATGATTTCCCATGAAGAAAGCGAAGATAAAGTTGAGTGTGACAAGTGGTTGACTTGCCCCCAAATCCATTCTCTCCTTCTTCCATAGTAAGAGTTTTAGCTGGGCATACAGTTTTCCAGCTATAGCCTACATTTGTCTGCCTCCCCCGGAGCCAGGTGTGCCTACATAACCTAGCGCAAACAATGGGGTGTGCACAGAGACGTGCACAACTTCTGGGCTGTCTCCAAATTAAAGGCAAGCTGCTGGCCATGGATAAACTCTTTCCCTTTTTCTGCAGAGTATAATGTAGAAGTAACAGTCACTCAGTTGCAACAATTTAAACAAGAACAATACACTTAGGGACCCTGAAAGAACCTGAGTTTCTGAATAATCTCATAAGGTACAGGTGCCCCACCAGCCTGGACTGGCAGGATTATGTGTTAAAAAAGAAATATGTTTCTATGTTATTTAAGCCGCCACTAAGCCACCACATCTGTAAGCTCTTTGTAATAGTAGCTTAGCTTAGTTAATATATTAACTAATCTCATTAGCCTATGGTCAAGCAATGAAAATATTAGGCTGAAGCATATGAAATTGCTGGATTTCTTTTTTAGGTCAAAAACAGTTGAGTATCAGTATACAGGTCAATCTAATGAGATCTAGTCAGATATTTTAAGTAAAGAAAAACTCTTTCTTTACAATAGCTACTTCACCCTGTAATTAAGGTTTAATGAAATAAAATTCAATGTACAGAAACTACGAAACATCATTGGAAGAAATTAAAGGAGGCCTAAATAAATGAAAAGATATCCCATGTTCATGGATTGAAAGACTTAATATTAAGATAGTAATACTCTCCAAAGTAATTTACAGATTTAATATAATCTCTATCTAAATCCTAGCTGCCTATTTTGCAGAGATTGACAAAATGATCCTAAAATTCATATGGAAATGCCAGAAACCCAGAATAGCCAAAATAATCTTTAAAAAGAAGAACAAACTTGGAAAACTCATTTCTTAATTTCAAAAGTTGCTATAAAACCACAGGAATTAAAACAGGGTGGTACTGGTATAAGGTAGACACAAAGATCAATGGAATAGAACTGAGAGTCCAGAAGTATACCATTACATTTGTGGTAAATTGCTTTTGACCAGGGTGACAGGACAATGCAATTAGTAAAGAACAGCCTTTTCAACAAATGGTGCTGGGATGACTAGATAGCCACATGCAAAAGAATGAAGTTGGAGCCCCTACCACACACCACATACAAAAATCAATTTGAAATGGAACAGAGACCTAAATGTAAAAGTTAAGATGATAAAACTCTCAGAAGAAGACATAGGTATAAATCTTCATGACCTTGGCTTAGGCAGTGGTTTCTTAGATATGACACCAAAAGCACAAGCAATCAAAGAAAAAATAAATTGGACTTCATCATAATTAAAAATTTTGTATTTCAAAGGATACTATCAAGAAAGTGAAAAGAAAACCTATAGAATGGGAAAAAATATTTGTAAATCATATACCTGATAAGGGACTTGTATCCAGAATATAGAAAGAAATCCTTCAACATAAAAATAAAAAGACATATATCCCAATTTTTAAATGGCAAAGAATTTGAATAGACATTTACCCAGAGAAGACATAAAAACAGCCAATAAGCACATAAAAGATGCTCATCATCATTAGTCATTAGGGAAATACAAATCAAAACCACAATGAAATACCACTTAATATCTACTAGAATGGCTATAATCAAAAAGACAAGCAATAACTGGTGTTGACAGGATGTGGAGAAGTTGAAACCCTCATACACTGCTACTGGGAATGTAAAACGGTACAGCCAAGGAGAAAAACAGTTTGGTGGTTTCTCAAAAAGTTAAACATAGAATTACCGTGTAACCCCATGATTCTATTCCTAGGTACATACCCAAGAGAACTGATAATGTATGTTCACACAAAAGCTTGTACACAAATGTCCAGAGCAGCACTGTTCATAGTAGCCAAAAAGAGGAAACAACCTAAATGTCCATTAACTGATGAATAATAAACAAATTATGGCATATCTATAAATGGAATATTATTCAGCTACAAAAAGGAATGAAGTTCTGACGCATGTTACAACATGGATAAATCTTGAAAACATTATGCTAAATAAAAGAAGTCAGCCACAAAAGACCACATATTATATGATTCCATCTGTATGAAACATCCAGAAAAACCAAACTCACAAATACAGAAAGTAAGTTAGTGGCTGCCAGAGCAGATTAGGGAACAACTGCTCATAGGTAGCAGGTTTCTTTTTTGAGCAATAAAAATATTCTGTAAATAGTGGTTATAGTGGGTTGAACAGTGGCCCTAAAAAGTTATGTCCATTTCTTAATACCCAGAATCCTTATTTAGAATAGAATCTCCTCTAGAGTCTCTGGAGAGAGTGTGGTCTTGCAGATGCTAATTTCAGACTTCTGGCCTCCAGACTATAAATTTCTATTGTTTAAAGCTACCAGGTTTGTGGTAATTTATTTCAGCAGCCCTAGGAATCCAATAACAATAGTGATTGGTATTAAAGTTTGTAAATTTACTAAAAATCACTGACATACTTTTTAAAGGGTAAACTTTACGGTATATGAATAATATCTCAATGTACTTCACAGACTGAAGTACAACGATAACCTATAGTCCTTTCTTTGTATAGCAAGGTGATGCAGCTGTCTCATAGCCATGAAGATGCACACACTGTAGATGCTCATCCTCCCATCAGTGGGGGCAAGATTTTTAGATCCAGGTCCTTGTGACCTCTTGGGCTGACATTTACTAGGGGGATGGCGGGTCTAATTTGTGACTGTGCAGTTCTGGGTGCATGCTTGAGGCCTGTCTTTTTCCATTTCTATATCAATATTCAACAGATAGACAGAGCACTGACTAAAAGGTTATCCAGATAACTGGAAAGGATAATTTCCAGCTCACCAAGAAAAAAGAGATAACACAAAGAATACTTATCAGCCCAGGAGCTTACAGTGAGGACAAGTCTAGCAGTAAGAGCCACTGTTGCTAAGCAAGCCAGGGTGACCCTGGGGAAGTTCTCCAGGAGTAACTGAGTACCCTTACCACCCTACAGTCAGAGATGGGAGTACACATTATCCCTGGAATCTACTGATCTTTCCTAGGAAGCGATCACCAACACAAAGGGACCTCCGCAGATGCGTATTTGTGGAGGAATTTCTGGTAGATGAAGGCGTTGGAAACTGTCTACTGACAACATGGGAATTAGTGTAGATTGCTCTGAAGGGGTCATTTAGACCTACTTAGGGTGCCTGAGATTCGACGTAACCTCAATTCTCCAAGTCCTGAAGCGTGTGTACAACCAAAACAGATCTGAAGAACACTGACCCTGCACTTCTGAGCCTTACCTCCACACATCACTGCCTTTGGAAAACATAGAGGCACGAATGACTTCAGGTGCCATCCAAGCATACGTCCCTGCTGCGCTCATCTTGGTGGTTCGGTGCCATTCCCGGGCCAGGCCAAAATCAGTGATCTTCAGAACCTTGTTACTCAGGTCTCCATTCTCCACCTTCTGGAGGATCAATACTGGGCAAGGAAAGGAATACGAAAGAAACCAGAGAGTCTGCATTAATCACAAGGAAACCACCGAATACAGAGCCCTCCTCCTATCTGCTCGTCCTCTCCTGCAGGCTCTCACGCAGCTCCCATGGACTGATGGTAGAAGCCTTCATTCTTAAACACCTACGATGCATCCATTTTTGTGCTAAGTCTTTCACAGGCGTTATCTCTAACCCTCATAACAGCCTTATAAAGTAGGTACTATTGCCATCTCTATTTTACAGATGAGGAAACTGAGATACAGCACCATTAAAGAAATTTTCCAAGGCCATTCAACTCATAAGCCGGGACTTAAACCCAGGCAGCCTGACTCAAGAGCCTTCTCTCTTACCCTTTATACCACGCGGCTCATTCACGCCCTATGAAAGGAGCTGCGTGTGAGGTCACAGCTGACCCTTCTGAAGAGTGGCTACTTGTGCTTCCTGTAGGCCAGGGCACTCCTGGGTTATAAACACTCTCAGACCACAAAGAATGGAAGTGTACGCTGGATTTTCAAGGTTTGTGTGTCTGAACACGGAACCAATCCAAGTTACTTTACTTAAGCTCTTAAAAAAACCCCACAATTTTGGGCACAGAGATTTCCTCTTAATCCAGGAACTCACCTCTGCCCATTGAGAAGTGGATGACAGGGTCAGAGGTCACACACAGGTTCACACCCACAATGTTCTCTGTGAACATGGCCCAGGAAGGAGGAACTAGTGCACTGAACTAGCTGTGCTCTGGGCCCTGTCCCCCAAGTTCTAACACCAAAGCACCACAGTGCGGGAGCCATCTCGGCTTTCCTAGGACAGCACCCGAGGTCACGACCTCACGTACAAGACGATTCCGGTGATAAGTGTGCCCTTGTGGGGGCCATTCTCCCCCACAAGGCAAAAGAGCAAAAAGAGCAAAAATGCTCACTGACTCTAGGGCTGTAAGCTAATCCAAGGAACTCTCCCTGAGCGGGCACTAGTGAGTTCCCTGGATCTGTGGAAGCCAAGCAGGAAGGTTATGAAGGCGCTGTGCAAGCACAGCCTCTTGTGGGCCAGACACCGAACCACAACCTGGAATTCAGAGCTCTGCATACAGGATTTCATGGAAGGAAGAAAGATTCTCTCTGCCATTCAGAAAGGGAAAGGGGGAGTAGGGGAGGGTTGGTGGTTTTAGGGCAAGGGCCTTCTTAGGCTGGTCCCTTAAGTCGCACAACTGTACTTTTCCTGCCCTGCCCTACAGCAAATATCTGCTGAATTGTTATCATATCAAAAGGACATGGGCCAAAGATTTCTATGTCCTACGTGCTTCTCAGAAATTCATCAGTAAAGAAGAATTATAAGTAGCTACAGAGCTGGAGGCAGAAAAGAAAACAGTGCCAGCCACTCCTTAGATTTAATGGACTAAGTCTCCTTCCTCCAGACACTGGCCCTAAGTCCCCGGACACACCCCTCCCCTCCCAGCTTCCAGCATTCAGAATGGGTTCAGGCTTCTGAATGACTGGGCAGATAAGACAAAAACAAGAACTTTTCTCTATCTCATTTAACAACAAAAATGTTTCCAGATTCTTCTGTGCCTCTACCTCCATCTCTGCAGGCAGAGATGATGGACAAATACGCACTCTGGTCGCTGACACTAAAAGAAAGTAACACTAAAAAAGCGCACTGTGCCCTCCCGAGGGAACAGTGGGCCACCAGCTGCAGACCATTTCTCTCTAAGGTGCCCCCTTAAATCAAAGATTCAGAGTGAACTCTTCCCCTTACATAGCCAATGAGGCTCAGTCCTGCTACCCCAAATGTTCATGTGGCTGGGACAGAACACAGTGAGCAGGAGGATAAAAGTTTCATGATATATATGGAACCAGCTGCGCTTCCTCAAGTTTTATGCTGGAAAGGGACGCAAGAGAAGTTTAGATTCTGTTCCAGGAAATAGATTTTTAGCTACTAAATGACATACTGAAGATGATTTTTTAAATAGACTAGTCTGTCAGATGGCTTAAGAGGGATGGCAGAATGATGTGAGATGAGGCAAAAATTAGCCCAAGGTCAGTTTGGCTGCATCTGAATGCCTTTAGATAGCGCAGGTCCAGTTCAGCCCCACATAATCCCCACTACTCCCTGCTGCCTTGCACCCAGCTAACCTCAAACATTTATCCCAACAGGTTGGGCTCCTGTAGGCACCTGAGTTTGAAATCCTGGCCTCGGGCTTCTGCCATCAGCCAAGAGAGGCTGGAATGTGAAGCCAGCTGGTAATCCTGGCAGATGGTTACAGCCAATGATTCTCAATAATGGTGACCTGAAATACTGGTATCCACCAAGCATTTATTACTATTAATAATTATGGTAACAAAGTTTGTGAAAGTTTTACTTTTTTTGGAGTTTTTTTAATTGAGATGAAATTCACGTAACATAAAATTCACCATTTTAAAGTGAACAATTCAGCAGCATTTGGTATATTCACAATGTTGTACAACCGCCACCTCTATCTAGTCCCAAAATATTTTCATCACCCTTGCAAGGAAACCCCATACCCAATACGCAACTATTCCCCATTCTCCCCTCCTCCCGGGCCCCGCTTTCTATCTCTGTGGATTTACCAATTCTGGATATTTCATATAAATGGAATCACATATGAGACACATCTGTTAGTGCACTTAGCATGTTTTCAAGGTTCATCCACATTGTAGTTTGTATCAGTACTTCATTCCTTTTTATGGCTGAATAATGTTCCATTGTATGTATATGCCACTATTTGTTTATCCATTAAGACATTTCAGTTGTTTCCATCTTTTGATTATTGTGAATAGTGTTGCTATGAACACATATTTGAGTACCCATTTTCATTTCTTTAGGGTAATACCTAGGAGTAGAATTATGAGGCTATATGGTAATTCTATGTTTAACTTTTTGAGGAATCATCAAACTGTTTTCCACAGTAGTTGAATCATTTTTTATTCCCACCAGCAATGTATAAAGGTCCCCATGTTTCTACATCCTCACCATACTTATTTTCCTTTTCATTTTATTTTTTAATAGTGGATGTGAAATGGTATCTCATTGTAATTTTGAATTCCATTTCCCTAATGATTAATGATGATGGACATCTTTTCATGTGCTTGTTGGCCACTTATATGTCTTCTCTGGAAAAATGCCTATTTGTTGTCTTTTGGTTTTGAGTTATAAGAGTTTTTTATATATTTTGGATACTAGACCCTTAACAAATAGATGATTTGCAAATATTTCTTCCATTTCTACAGGCTGTTTTTTCACTTAATGATAATGTCTTTTGAGGCACAAAAGTTTTGAATTTAGATGAAGTCCACTATATTTTTTTCTTTCGTTGCTCATGCTTTTGGCATACTATCAAAGAATCCAGTGCCAAATCCAAGTTCATGAAGATTTACTTCTATGTTTTCTTCTAAGAGTTGTATGGTTTCAGCTGCTATATATAAGTCATTCATCTATCCTTAGTTAATTTTTGTATATTATATAAAAAAGGGGCCCAACTTCATTTTTTTTGCATGTGGCTATCCAACTGTCCTAATACCATCTGTTAAAGAGGAAAGCTTTACCTTTTAAAATGGAGCAGAGCACAATTTTCTCCCCATTTACTTTCCTGAGAGAGAAAGGCTGTACTCACAGCAGCTTACTTATATGTATCACTACAGTGAACCCATCCCGAGCTTCTACCACTGACTGCAGCAATAACACATTATTGTGCTTTACTTCTTGGAAAACTCAACAATGTTTTATCAAATTTCTGGTGAATTCCATGATAGTGTATTAAGTAAATGTCACCTCTCATGTAGGGGGCAGTGGAACAAATTCTGAGAACAACTAACAAGTCCAGGCCTAAGTCAGTGGGGGCCTGGCCAAGATAAGAGAAAATGAGAGGAAAACATGCATTTGAACTAAAAACCTAGTGATTAACCAGATATAGGGACTTGATGGATAAAGAACAGGTCTCCAGCCTTTCAGACATGGGTGACAGTTAGAATGGTGGTGACCTTGACTGGGAAGTTGAGACAAAGCCTATTTGAGGAAGCCGAGATTAGTTTGGGACATAATGGGTTTAGGCTACCAGTAAAAAGAGTATGGAAAAGGAAAAAGAAGACAATTTATATTCCAGGCTTGACACTCTCCATGTGATCCTAGACAAATTTCACGCACTCTGCCCCTCTATTCCTACTTCCATAAAATAGGAATAAAGATTAGAGGCGATTTAACAATGAATCACCTAGCAGAGTGCCTGACACATAAATAAGCACTTAGGACACTGCAGCTATTATTATTACTGTTATGAGTGTCTTGTATGTAAGTGGAAAGCATGGGACTCAGCACTCAAGATACTGAGGTGGGAAGCCTGGCAGTCCCTGATACATATTAACCAGGCAACAAATTTTTGCTCTATCAATAAATGGAATGGTTGATTAAATACTGACAGCTATCCATTACTGATCACTTACTATGTAGTGACATGATGCTTTTTACATGATGTATGTAAAGAGGTTGACATACATCACCTTCATCCTTAAAGCAACCCTATGAAGTAGGCGTAATCATTTTCCCCCATTTTCCCCATTCTGAAAGACATTGAAAGGTTAGGTTACATTAGTGAGGGATGGAGACAGGATCCAAAGTCAGATCTTTCTTTGAGTGCTGTGCCATCATAGGGCAGAAGGGACTCATGCGTCTTTAGCCTTATCTCCATTTCTGCTTGATCCCTAAAACTGTCATTGATTAACGAGTCTTCACTGCTCCCCCTTTTCCGGAATTATTCCTTCAGCACCCCAAAACACCACCATGTGATTTAACACTATATACTTCTTTTAATCATTCCCAATGCTGCGTGTTTGTGTCTCATCATTTCCACTAGCACGTGATGGAATATGACTCTAGGGGGCAAAAACCTCATTCTCTTTCATTTGGAACCCACGCCGTCTCCACTCCAGGAACCAAGCACAAGGCCCAGTTCTCTGAAAGGACTGACCCCTCGGGGTCACTTATTTGACTGAAGGAGTATCTGTGCATCATTCTCAGACTACTCACTTCCCCATTCTATTGTTGCCAGGAGTCAGGGGGCATCTTCCCAGTGCTACCGTTCCCTGAGGAACGGGGGTAAGCGTGTACCAGGCAGGATGATGACACTGCAGAAGGAGCAATACCTCAGCCACGGTACCCTAGTGACTAACATATCCTGCTGGTGCCAGGTGAGGTGAGGGAACATAAGGAAAAATAAACTGGTGACTCTGCCCTCAAAGGCCTTCCACAAGCTATACAAAAAGATACACAACAAAATTTACCTGGTCACAGTGTGCATCAATAAAGGCCCAGGTTTTGCTATAATTAGTAAGACAGTCACAGTCTTCCAACCCTCAGTAATCCAAGGACATTCTTTTTTATTATTTCCAGATCAGGACACCACTCCTATAGCATTTACTTAATATTTTTCTTTAAATTGACTTTTAAAGAATTACTTAAAGAAAAATTTTATATCATTATTTTAAATGGAAAAAAACAATTATTCTCCTAATGTTAGGTAACTTGTACAAGTAAATAAAATGAAAATAACTTAGAAAGTTTCAGTAGACCCTGTGATTGGTCTAAGTTCTAAGCCTAAAGTCTGTTCTCTCGGTTAGAAGGAAAAGATTAGAAGTGTTAGTAATAAAGGCAAACTAGCACAAAAGTGGATCTGATCCTCCATGAATATAGAGCAGCTGAATGACTTTCTATGGGATTCAATGGTATTTAATACAAACCACCAAAAAGGGCCTCAAGGCCATCTCCTGCTAGGATATCAGAGGGAGAAATGATTCAGGCAGGGTGGCCACAAAGGCTTCTTGAGTCTGACTTCATGTCATTTAGCTGGAGGTGACTCTCAAAACTTGGCATAACTGTAGAGACTCTCCCATATATACTAATGGTAAATGATGATTTATCATTTTGAGATTTCTTATTTATTATTCATCTCCGTTAGCACAAGGGGCTCTGATCTGCTAAATGCTCGCCTTGGCACCAAGGCTCCCTTCCCCAGGCCTTCATTTAATCCAAATGATTCAGCATTATCTCTTCTAGATTAAGCAATTGGTCTGTTTCGAGAGTTGTGTTTTGCTTGGTTTAGTCTTTTTAAGAAAAGTTTTATTGTCAAATGTATATACAGATGGAAGAGTTTATAAAACGCGCATGTATAGTTTAAAGAAAATAAGATGAAACTTCATGTGACCCCATCCAGTTCCTTAGAAGCTCCATATGTCTCTCTCTGTCACATCCTTTCCCTTTGCTTAGATATCACCCAATCTTGACTTCTGTTATTCGTTCCTTTACTTCTCTTCGTAATTGTACCACTTAGGTGTACATCCCTAAATAATATATTGTTCAGTTTGAAAAAGTGAGTGAGACAAGCACAAATATAGTGGTGTGTACTAGTTTCCTAGGGCTGCCATAGGAATTTAACACAAATTTTGTGGCTTAAAACAAATTTATTCTCTCCCAGTTCTGGAGGCTAGAATTCAGTCCAAAATCAAGGTGTGGGCAAGGCCACACTCCCTCCAAAGGCTCAGGGAAGACTCCTTCTTTGCCTCTTCCAGCTTCCAGTGGCTGCCAGCAATTCTTGGCATTCCTTGGCTTAGGGCAGCATAACTCTAATCTCTTTACTTGGCCCTCTGCCCTCTATATGTCTGTCTCTGTGTCTTCTCAGGGCATTCTCATCTCTGTCTGTATCCAAATTTCCCTCTACTTATAAAGACACCAGTCATTGAATTAGGGCCAATTCTCATCCAGCATGACCTCATCTTCACTTGATTATATCTACAAAGACCCTATTTCTCATTACAGCCACATTCACAAGTTAGGACATCAACACATCTTTTTTAGGGGAACACCAATTCTACCCACAATACTGTATAATAGTAAAAATATTGCCTTTGCTAGATGAAGCCTCCCAGAAGGGAAAAAGATAAACAGAGTGCCTGGTCATTGTCCCAGAGAATTGCCAAGAGCCCTTTCTGGGAAAATCAGTAAGCGAGATCATAAATGAGTCCTAAAAAATTGGGTAGGTAATCACAGTGGGAACATCTGGCAGGGGAGACGTGGGGGGAGGTACAGGTACTGGACATCCATCAGAAATATGGTTGGGGGAGTGAGCTCCTCTGAGTTTCTATTTCAAAATTCACTTTGGCTTGCCTCTGGTTCTTAGGGTTGGGCAAAGAAAATACTCTATCTGGTCAGAACAGAGAGGGGTGAGCAGAAGCTTTATCAGCACATGAGTAAGACAGCCATATGCAGATAAGAATCTGGACTAGGCTCCTCCAGGTAGTCAGCCTCAGACTGAATCCACAGACCACCAGTAGTAGGTGAGTAGGTGGTGACAGCCCCAAGTCACGCTGACAGATCTAAACTGCCTATCCTCCATGTCTGGTGCACAGCTGTTCTCCTGGCATCTCCTTTCATGGTCCTCGGGGGTTGACCTGTGTCTCTCCTGTGTTAATTCTGTGTCCAATATCCAATTCTCCCTTTGCTGATTTCTTTTTTTGTTTTGATGGTGTGCGTTCTCCAGAAGCTCCTTACCAAAAAAATGCATTGAAGCTAAATTGTTGTTGATGCCTATTTTCCATCCCCCTGCTGGGTATAAAAATGACTAGAGATTCTCCTTCATAAATTTGAAAGGCATCATGTATCATTTTCTTGCCTCCAACATTTCTGTTAAGAAGCCCTGAGCCTTTTTGCTTCCTGATGCTCTATATGTGATGTGTCTTTTTCTTTCAGGAATTTCTAGTTTCTTCTTAATCTCCAGTGTTTTGAAATCTCAGAGGGATGCGCTTTGGGGTGGAAACCTAGTACTTTCAAATCTGAACACTCATGTCCTTCAGTTATAGGGAATTTTCTTGAGGTGTTTTACTGTTAATTTCCTCCCCTATATTTGTTTTCTATTTCTCTAGGACCCCTATTCAGATATGGGGCTTTCTAAATTGGTCCCTCAATTTTCTTATCTTTTCTCTTCTACCTTTCCCACTTTTTCTTTTTGCTCTTTTTCTGAGATGTCATCACTTTATCCTCTAATCCTTCTATTGGGTTTGTCATTTTCCTATCATGGTTTTAATTTCTAAGAGAGCTTTTTCTTCATTGAATTTTAAAAAACTGAGTGGTAAGCACAAACGTAGCTGAGTAACAGCTCTTTTGTAATATAGGTACAATATCTTTTCTTTTACCTGAGTGTACTACTGATGATTCTTTTTATTTCTTGGTTTTCTCCCAATGTAGTTTGTTTCGGCTGCTTTTTTTCTATTTGTGCTTTAGTCTCTAATACATTTTTGCTCAGTTATTGTAATCCTTGACTGTCTGTTCATGATTAAGAACCAAATTGTGCTTAGGTTTTAAAAAGGAAGTCCTAATGTTTTAAAGGTACATACTGCAATATTTACCAAAAAAAAAATTATATAATGTTGCAGATTTCCTTCAAAATAATCAAGAGTAAGGAATGAGTGGGGTGACAGAACAAACAAAAATTACCCATGAGCTGGTCACTGTTGAAACTAATTTGAGTACATGAGAGTTCACTATGCCATTCCCATCACTTGTGTGTATGTTTTCCACAATAGTAAGTGGAGTGGGGAGACGAGGGATCCAAAGCTGAGTAGAACCTCCAAGCACATAGGAGCAATCTGTCAGCTCTTGAGCTTCACTGTAGGAAGATCCAGGTGAGCCTACACAAGAATATCTGAGGTCACTTCTCCTCAGCTGGTCAGCTCCCAGAGGGCAGTACTCTTCCAAACTGCTAGGAAAATGAAGAGCCTGGCTGCCAACGCGCTGGGAATCAAGTCATGAAGAGGGCGAAGTCTCAGAACGCAGGCTTCGGTATATAAACAGTGACTCATCTCCCCATTTTAAAAATAAAGTCCCCATACCCTCCATGTGCTTAGTGTCTCCCAGTCCACAAACTGTTTCACCCCTTCCAAAAGGAAAGGCAGTCAGGTGGTTGCATGGAGTGGTGAAGGAAGTGGTCCATGGGGCCCAAATGCATTTCATATGGCTGCTACCCAATCTTTTTTATTTTAGCAGCCCCTTCGCCCCAGTTCCAGAGGTGTCTGGTGCTGCCAGTTCCTAGACTTTTTAGGAGTATGTGATATAAACAAATTGGTTCTTTGTTTTTCTCACCATCAGCCTAAAATGATCTTTCTCCAATGTCCTACATCAATTACCACTCACCCACCTGTTTTCTAGCTTCCAAAACTTTACTGCTCTTGTCTCCTCTCCTGTTGGCCTTGTGAGTTCCTGTAGTTTTAGCTGGGTTTCAAGAGAGAACACAAGCAGATGTAGTATTTGTATGTGTTCAATCTGCCATCTTAGCCTGAAACCCTGCCTTCCGTTTTGTTTGTTTTCTTGAGTAGGAAAAAGGAAACTGGTACAATCTGTATCCAGAGGGCTTCCCGCTTTCCTTGGCTTAGTTCTTCCATCCCTCCCAATATGCAAAATCTGTACTCCTGCTTGTTCCTGCCAAAGCTTAGACCACAGCCACCAGATCTGTGTCATAGTGTCCTCTCCCGCCTGGACAAGAACACCCTCTGAGATGCAGCAAGGCAGAAAGAAAAGAGCAACAGATGAAGGCCCAGGATGTCTGAGTCTGGCTCCACCACTGTGTGATCTTCACCAGGACCCCATTCCCCTACCTCTGACATTCTCCGAGTCCGTAATTTTCTGAAAGCAGTGTCAGTCTTTTCTGGGCCCAGCCATGTTCCACCACCCATCTGCGCTGAAGAATAGCTAAACCCAAGGGCAAAGAGAAGTTAAACAAGAGGAGTCTACTCCAGAGAAAAGCTCTATAGACACAGCCAGATCTTGGGCACCTGAGTCAGCACTGGAAATATTTGCTTCCGGCAGCACGTTGTCTCCAGTGGAGGAAGGAAGACAATCTCAGGCTCCAGCTCTACCCAGTAGCCCAGAGTGCCAACAGACCAGCAGCTCACACACAGCAGTCTCCCCATTGTGCTGACTCAGCAAGTCACATGGAAAAGCCTGACTCATGGACCACTACCATGCAGTGAGAGCATTGCCAGCATATATCCCCCAGACCCTCCTGACCCCAGGCCCTTGGCCCACTCTGTCCCTCCAGGCAAGGCCAAGAGAGGCCAGACTTGCTTACCCAGGCAAATGATTCACCACCTAGACTCCCCGACTATCTGCCTCAGCAGAGGTGTGGTGCTGCCTGAAGACGCACGGAGATGCCAGCAGCAGCTAAGGCCCCAGCTGGGTTCAGCAATGTCAGCAGAGCTGCTCCAAGTCCCACTGGCACAACCTGTAAGGCTGTGCTTCCCGACAAACACTCGGGGACAGACAAGTGGAGAAAACTGGGTCCTTGGGGACTTAGGATCCACCCCTTCCTGGTACAGAAGAGGAAACCACTGGACGCATGCAATGTACTCCTTGCAAAGCCAGACATCACTCAGCACCGTGACCTCTTCCTGTGACCCAGAGCTAGAGCAAAGTTGAACTACAATGGCCTCCCTTTCTACACCTATAACCTAAAGAGGCATAAGAGGTACTCAATAAATATCTGTCTTGAATGAACAAATGAACACAAATCACTTCAAAAGGTCTCTGATTGAGTCAGTTAAGGCAGTGGTCTCCAAATACCTGCTTGAGAGCTAGCCTCAACAGAATCGCCAAAGATGCTACAGCAACGATTCCTAACCTTTTAAAATATGTCCTTTCAGCTTTAAAAAAAAAAATGCTATTATCATGGCAGATGTACTTTCAGTGTGTGTTGGCTAAGACGAAAACAACGACCAGAGCTAATGTTTACGAGGGCTCTAACGCGTACTGTGCACTGGATGAAGCAATTGGTCCGTAATCTTATTTCATTCTCTCAACAATTCTGGAAGGCACTTTCAGATCTGGAAACTGAAATTCAGAAAGGCGGGTCCACAGGTAGTAAGAAGCAGAGCCAAGATATAACCCAGGTCTGAATGAAATCACAGTCAGGGCCCCAGACCACCATGCCAATAAGAAAACGTTTTTTAAATGAAATTGTATTTTATCAACACAACAGCACCTATACACTTTTGAAAAAAAACAGAAATATGAATATCTGCACTTTCTATAAACATGTTCAGATTCAAAGACACCGTGCAGTAGCCCCCTCCCCAGGGGTCTGCAGCCCACCCCTGGGAACCACTGAACTCAGTGACCAGAAGCCCCTTATGCAGAAAGCAACAAGTGACTGCCCCCCCTAACCCCAGGGAAAGGATCTTCCTGTCTGCCCTCATTTTACATCCAAGCAAGTGTCTCAAAGCCTCCGACTCCAGAGAAGTGGATCGGAGAGACTCTCCAAGGAAGGGTTAAAACAGAAGGACAGAGTCAGCAGCATTCATGAGAAAGAAAAAACAAATTGAAAACACAGCTGAAAAGAATTGCTACATTAGCAATCCTGGCAACATATTGTGGAAGGGCTAACAGGGATTAATGATAGGAAAAGAGCCTGGAATCTGTGACCCAGACTGCTAGTTGCCCTTCAATGGTTATTCTCCCCTCCTCCTGTAGTAATAAACCCCTAAATTTTAAGATGGGCACCTAGCCACATTCAACATTAACTACATTTCCCAGTCTCCTTGTCCCAAAGGTGCACCCAGGTGACTAAGAAGCATCCCGTGGCTGCTTTCGTAACCTGTCTTAAAAGACACCGGCTCAGGGCCTTTGGCCCGTCTTCTTCATCCCTTCCTACACAGTGCTGCCTGGAACATGAACGTGATGGCTGGAGGTCTAGCTCCCTGCCATCTTAGACCATGAGGATAAGAGCAGAGAGGTGAATGGGAAGGAGTCTAGGGCTCATGGAACAGAGGTGCCATGCCAACCATGGACTACCTCTGGCTAGAGAAACAGACTTCCTACTTCAGCCACTGTTACTTTGAGTGTCTGTTTCTCATAGCTAACCAAATCTAACTAATACAAAGTTCAATTCCACTACTACAAACTCTCATTATAGCAAAAACAGAAATAAACATACTAAAATTGAAAATCTAAACCAAAAGCAACATTCCAGTCAGTAAAATCTCCACACAATATAGCTAAAGACTTGGATGGCCTCTCCAAGCTGCTATCAAATGAATCAACTTGAAACATACTTCAGCTGCATCTTTTTTTAAATAGTATGTCATGCTCTATAATAAGTGTTGACTTAAATCTTTCACAAAAAAAAAAAAAGGCCACATGTATATAGGGCCTACATGTATCTCGCTAAGTACAAATATAAATCAAGCCAGTACCTCCCCTTAAGAAGCTCACTAACTAGGAAGACGACTCTGGATGTAAGAAAGAATAGGGCAGGAGACCTTTGTTTTTTATTATGAGCTTTGTGATATAATTTGGCTTTTAGACTAGATACTATATATAAATGTTCCTTTAAAAATACATATCAAAAATATATAGTAGTTAATTTAATAACATACGTGACTATATTAAAATAAAACAGTATACAAAAATACATAGTTTGATCTTGTTTCTTTTTGTTAAGAATATTATGTCTATCTACCCATCACACAGAAAAATACCTGAAAGATATATACCTAAATGCTAACAGTTATCTCTGGGCACTGGGATTTGAGGTGATAGTTTTTCTTTATACTTATCTATATTATCGAAATTATCTAAAATAAATGAGTTTTTGTTAATATAAAAATTAAGTCATTTGGTAATAACAATACTATTACTATTACTACTACTACTACTACTACTACTACTACTACTACTACTACTAATAATAATAATAATAGCAGCCTTTACAATTTCTTGCATCCCTACTATGTCCCAGGCACAATACTTGGAACTTCACATACGTTACTTCGTTCAGTCCTCATGGCAACCCTGCAAGGTGAGTAGCATCCTCATTTTATAGATGAGAAAGCTGGGGCTCAAAGATTAAGTAACTTTTCCATATCTAAGAGAGGAAACCAGGATTTGAATACTGTTCTGACTTCTATGCCCATATTCCTTCCACTATACCATGCTGTCCTCTCCAGTTGGGGTTCAAATGTTTAGCAATTACATCTCTACAAGACATTGTACATCTCTACAATACTTGTCTCTCCTATGCCACAGTGTACCCCGCATCTTCATTTTATTTGTTGTCTTGGGGTGGGCTCATATCACAAATTGGGCAGGCACCCCACCTAATCCTATGTCCTGTATGGACAGAGCCACCATTAAGAATGGTTTTCTCATAGCACTGTCAAGTTGATGATGGCTACTTCTCACTGGCCAGGACAAGGAGGGATAACTGTTCAGAACAGAAGAGAACTGGCAGAGAAGCCATCGAAACTAGGAGTCAAACCTAATTCTACCCGAGTCCACTATCCTTTCCACTAGAACTCATAGGGTCTCAGCCTAAAACCAAACCACCTGAGTACTACTCTGTATCTTTCTAGGGAAGGGAACCAGCCTTCTATATTAAATGGAAGTGCTTTAGAAGTAAATATTTGGGAAGCTCAGACGCTCAAACTAGAACAGCACTGGCAAGGTGTAGTGGCAAAAGCTTGCTGGTGGGCAGCATCTCACCAGGCATAATTTAGGACAAATGTATGCTAAAAGCACCATGGCTGAAACAGTACATAAGCTTGGAGGTTGTAGGGAAGGACATGTACTGATGGGCAAGACATGTAACCCTCCTATACCAGGTCCGATGCCATTTTAGAAGTTGTGAGCTTTGCTTTGAGTCATACAGACTAGACCCTGTAAACTCAATACCACTGATCATCTTTAAGCTACATCCCTCTAGATGGTATATCTAGGCAAACCATCAGTACGGTTGGCGGGAAAGCTGAGAAGAAAAAACTTAAATGTTCAAAAGTGTGAGGATAAGAACTAACAAAACAGAGGAACCCTAGGATCCTGAAGTTCCACTATCACCATTGGACCTTCATCCTCGTGACAGGTACGTATTTGGTGCTGAGCAGTAGCAGGTAGGCATAATACAGCTGTTCAGTGAAGCCCAAATGTTCTCAATTCAGGATCTCTACTTTGATTTACAGAATCTTCTCCCATCGGCCCTTCAGTCACTAGGCTGTAAAAACTATGAAAACACACTTGAGTGACCAATCTCTAACTCTCTACCCATCTCTAGGACTCTGTGGCTTGGCTCAGTGCCTTTCTCACTATCCCTTTCACGGGGGACTCTTCATTCCCGTTCCACTCATACCAAGTCACCATCTACATCTCTTTGTCTTTTCTATAATGTGTGCCCTACCCAGTGATTCATCCCCAGACCAGGAGAAAGGACCTCCAGAGAGTGGTAAGAACGGCTAAGGCTCGTATCTGAGAAAGGCAAAGGATAAGTGTCAGCTCCAAAACCTCTGGACCTCAGCTCCACTGTGCACCAACAGCCACAGTCGACAATAGGAGAAACATTACCCACTGCTCATTTGCCCCAGGGAGGACCATTCTGCACATTCAAAAATAGAAGACAAGGTTATTTTAGAGAGGAGGATTATCCTTGCTCCATCACAGCCCTGGGGTAAGTCTCCCCTATAAGACCAGCCAGACTGATGCTATTACAAGTGGTCAGGGTATACTGGGTAGAGTTCTAACGCGCAAGGACCAGCCCCTCACCAGAGGGTCTTATGCCCCAGCAAGTCAACCCTTGAGATGCTGGGCTTTGTCCTTGGATCATGAGGTTCCGCCCTGACTGACTGCAGCATCCATCTCCTTTTGGGAAGGAGGCACGACCACCATGGGTGGAAAGGGACTTGGGTAACCTAAGCCTCTAAAATACAACCAAAATCCAGCATCAGAAATAGCACCAGGAAAGAATCTAGGTTGTTACTCCAAGAGATCAAGACATCTCCCTGCTAACATTCCTGCCTAGGAATCTACTGACCTTGGCCAATAAAAGATAGCAATTGCTTTAGTTATTGAACAAGGTCAGCAGTCGCTTACATAGGCAAAAGGGAGAGGATGAGAGAGGGATGAAGAGATGATTCTATAAAGAAAAACAGAATGGAACTTCCCTCATTCTCACATCTCTACTCCTATTCCTTCTGGCCGTAAGTCTATACTTATCACCATTATCATCATCACTGTGAGTATCTACGGAGCCCTTACTACATGCCAGGCACTGTGCTAAGCATTTTACATGCACTATCTCATTTAAAAACCTCATGAGACAAGTATCGTTTTAATCTCTATTTACAGATGAAGACACTGTGGCTGAACGAAGTGAGGATATTCCCTAAAGTTACATATGCAGCTGTTCTTGAAATTGTAAAGAAGGGACATGGCTTGGTCCAGAGACAGAATCAGAAGGGCACTCTCAGTAGGGGGAATAATGTGGTTCCAGGCCAAAGGAGGAAAAAAAAAACCCTGAAAGTCTAGGAAATAGTCCCTTGTCAGTAGAGCCAAACCTTCGTGAAGGGAAAAGGGAGAAGATGAAACTAGAACAAAGGGCTGGAGCAGAACTGGAAGACCACAGGCCACGCAAAGGAGCTTAAAGTCTACCCTGGAGTCACAGGCAGTTTCGAAGCCAGGAAATAGTATGATCAGATTTGTGTGTCACCAAAGCAGCATGGTTGCAGTGAGACAGACTGAACTGAAAAAACAACAGACCGGCAGCAAGGACACAGTAACCTATTATAATTGTCCAGGTAAAGGTGGTAAAGAATAAACTAAGGTACTGGAGATGGGATGATGCGACCAAGAGATGGAGTACTTAATTACACGTACAGGGAGCAGGAGTGGCCAGTGAGTCCTAGGAAGTATTCTGGCTTCACAGCACTCATTTTCTCTGGCTGTGTACCTGTATGTCATCAATCTTACGGGAAGGTACGAGTGTTCAGTGAGTACGGGGCTTTTAGAGGTCCCAATTCCTCCACCTCTGTGCCAACATCTACCTACCTACTCTTCTAACAGGGACTGAAGCTTCCCATTCCTCTCCACAAGCTCAGCAACCCTAGGAATATGGTTCCTCCATTGCCAGTTGTAGCCACCACCTCATGCATTACTAACTGCCACTACCTGGACCACGTGCAGTTCCATAGTCCTCATGGGCTGAGACCAGACACTATGTGCCAAAACAGCTCAGTCCTGCGTTCATCTGGAACAATGGGCTGTGCTTCACAATGTCAGCCAAGGGCGTGCAGCAGAGAGCTCAGGGAATGGCAATACTAAGAATGAGGCCAGAGGAGACAGAACCGATAGATGAGCCAGTCCTCAGACAGGCACTTGGGCCTGAAGCAGTGTTCAGACTGGCTTGTTAGGCAACAGGACCGTGCAACTGGGGCCTCAGTTCAAACCCAGAGACTGCCCAGGATTCCGGGCTACTCCCAACTTCGGCCAGTCATCTTGTGAATACGTGCCATGGAGAACAAAGGGAAATAGGATGTATATGTACAGACCAGCCTTCTTCATAATGTATCCACATCTGTGCTTGCCACATGATTCAATAGCATGAGAAGTGGATTTCTGCTGCCATGTTGGGCTGGAGCACAGAAGGGGGCATGATAGGGAAGCACAGTATTTATAGACTAAGACAGCTGGTCTCAAGCATGCATAGCCCAATTCGCCAGCCTTTTTCAAGCTATTTTTCAATGACCCTTTTAACCAGCCCCAGCTTTCCACGGAAACTTCACTTTCATCTCTTCTTTGGATGCTGTATCTCCTGCCGATCTCTCTCACGCTGCTGAGTCAAGGTTTTCTTACAACCAAGCTTCTTGTGATTAAATCTAAAACATCAGTGCCATCTCCCTGGCCGAACTTCCCAGCATGTGTCTGCAGGACACCTTGCTCTCTCCAACATCCTAAACCATGACATTTCAAAAGATGTTAACTTAAGTACCTACGGTCACTGCCACCTTGTGCAAATTAAGCCCAGATAACACAGCTGGGACTCTAGCCCTGTGCTTGTCCAGACACGGATGTCACCAGCAGGAAACAGAAAGGCAGAGCTTTTTAGCAGCCACTTTCCTTACAAAAAAACACCTCCTCAAACACCCGCCTGCCCTGAATATGCCCACCACACCAGCTCGAATTGAGAAGAGCTGCCAGGCCCAGTCTCCGTGATGTCTCAGAAGCGCCCAGCTACAAACTGGATAAAAATAATCAAAAAAGAGGTGGCACATCAGACCGATGATGATCTTGTCAACAAAAAGCCCTTTGTTTTTGGCAGGTGGGCACAGGGTGCTGCTGAGGCACAGGCTCTCAGGACCTGGATCTCCAAGCTCTGCCACCAGAGTTCCCTTGGCAGGTTGCATTTTCAAAACAGCACATCTCCTATCTTATATGCTTTCCTCCAATGTGACCTGACACTCCTTTCACCAAGAGGTTGGTCTCTGTCCCCTCTGCTTGAATCTGAGTGGGCCCGAGACCCACTTCGACTACTAGAATGCAGAAGTAACACCATATGACTTCTAAGCCAGATGAGAAAAGATAATGCAGCTTCTGCCTTGTTCACTGGAACACATGCTTGAAGTCTTGAGCCACCATGTGACAAGGACAAGAGCCCTGAGGCAACCACACTCGCGGAGGGGTTAGAGGTGGGCACCCCCATCAACAGTCGTAGCCTTCAAATCCTCCCAGCCTAGGCACCGGACGTGTGTGAACAAGCCTTTCTGATGATTCCTGCCTCCATCTCTGGCCTCACTCTGAGCCTCCAAATCTTCGCAGCTGAGGCCCCAGATGCTGAAAAGCAGAAACGAGTCGTTCCTATTGAGCCCACTCCAAATTCCTGACCCAAAGTCTCCGTGAGCATAATGGAGTGGTTCTTGTTTGGGTGGCTTATTCCGAGGGAACAGTAATGGAAACAGCTAGTGACACACTTCTCAATCCATTCTTATCTCTCCTGCTACCAGAGAAACAGCTGCTCTTGGAAATAATATTTTTCAAAAAGGAAAATCTCCCTTTTATTGAGCATTCACTTTGTGTCAGGCATTATGTTAAGGGCTTACATGCATAATTGTATTTAATTCTCATTACAATGCTATGAGTAAGTACTAGGACCTTCCCCATTTTACAGAAGAGGAAATGGGCTCAGAGGTTCAGGACCTTGTCCAAAGCCAGATCTCCCTGACTCAGAGCCCATAACACTGTATCATGCTCTGTTTTTTGGCCACTTGGAGACAAGAGCTGTTTCTATAAGGAACACTCAGCTCCTCAGGAGCATGGCTTTCCTGTTCATTAGTCCAGGTCTGGGCATTTCCTAACAAACCTGGGTAACAGGGGCATAGCATCGACAAACACTTGGCCTTGTTGGAGCTGGGGCAGACCCCCTTCCCTGGAAAGTCGCTGCTATGGCCCACCACCCTATTATCATGAACCCCACCTCCTCTTTAAGACCTAACTCCTCCATCAAGGCCTTCCAAAGAATTCCGCCTTCTCTGGACACCATCTCATGTACCTGGGGCACACGATCCCATCCCGCCTCAGACTATTCTGGTTGTTTGGGTGTGTTACATGGTATATGGCTCCTGAGGAAGGAAAGAATGTGGTGGAAGTGGCATCTAAGTATATGATAAAGTGACTAACCTGTAGCATCTATACAATAGCAGGCGCGTTAGTTTCTTGCAAGGACCTGTTGGGTTGAAAATCATCACCCACATACAACACAAACATTCCAGGCTCTGTGACCT
>NW_011889412.1:201026-226999 GCF_000151845.1 Pteropus vampyrus
GGAGCTGGGGCAGACCCCCTTCCCTGGAAAGTCGCTGCTATGGCCCACCACCCTATTATCATGAACCCCACCTCCTCTTTAAGACCTAACTCCTCCATCAAGGCCTTCCAAAGAATTCCGCCTTCTCTGGACACCATCTCATGTACCTGGGGCACACGATCCCATCCCGCCTCAGACTATTCTGGTTGTTTGGGTGTGTTACATGGTATATGGCTCCTGAGGAAGGAAAGAATGTGGTGGAAGTGGCATCTAAGTATATGATAAAGTGACTAACCTGTAGCATCTATACAATAGCAGGCGCGTTAGTTTCTTGCAAGGACCTGTTGGGTTGAAAATCATCACCCACGTACAACACAAACATTCCAGGCTCTGTGACCTGCACTTCACCCAGGGTATCACAGAGGAGAAAGGATGTGAGGGTCAAGCAGCTTGACCCACCACAGATACCCATCACCATCACCTGGCAGGCAAGGAAGCCCTGACCACAAAGGCTCAAAACAATGCGAGTTGCCATTTTGAACCACAAGCTCTTAACAGTCCTGGAAAGCTAAGAAACACGGATTAAAGTGTCCTATGAGTCACTCCTCAACCCCTCCACGTAAGAGAGGGAGGGACCAACCTCAAGAACCTCCACTGGCTAAGACTAGCTTTGTTCTGACTCTTTCTGTCTGTGCTATGGATGCTTTCCCAGTACCTTCCTTCTACCTCTGTGCTCACTGGGATGGGTTAGACGAGATTTGTGCCTGTACCTTCCCAGCCTACCTCCAAAAATGACTCTACAAATCCTACTCTCCATGTGATGGAGTTGAGGATCTAACTACGGGTGGGCAACCTCAAAATCACACCGAGTCTCAGGGTGGTGCACCTCGGTTTTCAGGGAAAAGCCAGTGAGCTCCTTCCTCCCCTGCTCGCTGGGAGGCAGGCACAATGGGCACACCCAGGAAGTGCTGCGGGAATGTTCCTGCCCCCCAGGAACCTCCCTGTGAGGAAAGGTCTTAGAATATCTCCTTTTTCTTGAACAGGGACATTCTTACTCTTTTTGGAAGGTCATTATCAGTGAACTTCCCATTTCCTGCCTCTCTGCCAATATACTACACATCAAATCAAACACCAAAAAGCTTTAGAGGAGCCTAAAATTAGCCAGATTCATGGTTCATGCAGCGTAGAGCCAGGCATATAAAGCCAGACTCACAGGTCATAATCACAGAGCAGAGATGTGTCCAGTGGGTGTGGGGCAGACAGCATCCTAAAGTAAATCAAAATCAGCTAGACTGTCTCCTTATTTTGTCGGGCATTGGAGGGCTCATCCGGTCCACAGCAACACTTCTTCAAAAGAGGGCTTTATTTCTCCCACTGATTGCTCTTACACAAAGCAGCTCACAAATTTCCTGCTTAAGATTCCTTTTTAAAAGTGTTTCTGTCAGGTTGAATTTGCAGCATTCTAGTCCTTGTCGCCTCCCCTTCCCTCTCACCACAAAAGCTCAAAAGTACTAGTAGCAACAAAGTCAAAATTCTCTTCATGAGGCGAGAGAAGGGAGCAGCACGGAAGCTTCACTCATAACGGTTTGGGGGCTGTTCCACCAGCAATCAATCCAAGTTGAAGCATTAAAGAATGAATGGTGTAGTCAACTTTCTATTTCATGATATTAATCTAAAACTAGTAGGTGCAACGAAGCATGCCATGGAAAATGGAATTGCCATGCGGGTCCGACGTGGTCCATCTGGTTACAAACTGAGCTGCGAAGGCAACACCCAGGAGGGCCTGCTCACCTCTACGACGACGTGGAGCTAAAGGCCGTGGCATCTGAAGAACCACACAGGGCTCTGCCATTAACAGATGTGTCCAAACATTTTTGAATGTTTACTTTTCTGGTTAAAAATGTTTTAATTCCATAAAGGAGCATCTGTGAACTTATCTGAAATCTATATATACTTCCCTTGTTTAAACAAAAACAAAACCACAACGCGAACGTAAACAAAAACAAGAGTCCAATACAGTGGAAACTTCTGTTATGGCCCAACTCTTGGACAGCTGTATGTAAGCTTAACTTCGGTTCAGGACCAACACTAACAAGAAGCAAAGCTGAGGCTGCAGAGTGAAAGCTGAGGGGCCCTGGGGGAGGGGGAAATAAAGTAGCTCACAGCTCCCATCCATTTTAGGACTATCAGGTCCAGAGGTGTCAGAGGCCTCTGAGTTGGAGCAGTGAAGGATCTCCTCCCTGCAGTTCCAGATGCGGGGATGATCTGCCCCACAAAGGCCCCAAGACCAGGTTTAGAGTCGGGAACCAGCCCCAGCACACACAGGCTCTGCCGAGTCAGAGGGTCCATCCTGCAGAAAGAGCTGCCAGAATAGAGTCTCCTACTGCAATCTGTTCCCAAAGAAAAGAGCAGAAAGAATAACACATTTGTGCTAAAGAGCCTGGGATCTGAGTTCAAGTTCTACCGTTCTCTAGCTATGTGTTCTTGGGCAAGGCATTAAACCTCCCTGAGCCTCCGTTTCCTCTACTGTAAAATGGGGGCTACGACCACCTCTGCCTGGAATACATCAGATAGATAACTGTTTAAAAGAGAATTCTATAGCACCAAATATAAAATATGATTATTCTTTCCCATATCTAAGAATATTAGGGAGAGGGATGGGAAATGAAAGTTCATTTACTGCTGTCACCATGAATAATAAGCTAAGGAAAAAAAAATCAGATTTAATGTCATGTTATAATAATAATCCTAAATCATCTAAAAGAAGCTTACATAGGAAAAATTTAAGTTGCTTTTCCATTGTCATCCATGAAACCTGATGGGGTATCTTTTCCTGTTAATCCAAATAGTTATAATGTGTAGGTCTCCTATGGGAGAGAAGGAGGAACTGCCAATGGCAGAGACATTGTTACTGATCTGCCCCAGGATTCCCATCCCAAAGCACAGGTGGCCAGGAGTCAACTGCCTAAGAAATAAAAATGTTTTCCAATTTAATTAAAATACGGGCAGAGGACCTGAATGAACATTTTTCCAAAGAAGACAACCAAATGGCCAATATACACGAAACAATGCTCAACATCACTAATTATCAAGGAAATGCAAATCAAAACCACAATGAGATACTACCTCATACCTGTCAGAATGGTACTGTCAACAAGACTAGAAAAAGGAAATCCTTGAATAGTGTTGGTGGGAATATGAATTGGTGTAGTCACTATGGAAAACAGTATGAAGGTTCCTCAAAAAATTAAAAATAGAACTACATATGACCCAGCAATCCCAGTTCTAGGTATATATCCAAAGGAAATAAAATCACTATCTAAAAACAATATCTGCACTTCCACGTTCATTGCAATATTATTCACATAGTTAAGATAAACACTCTAAGTGTCATCTACAGATGAACGTATAAAGTGATACTCACACACACACATACACACACACACACACACACAATGGAACATTAGTCATCCATGAGAAGGAAAGCCTACCATTTGTGACAACATCGATGAATCTTGAAGGCATTATGCTGAGATAAGTCAGAGAAAGACAGATACAATACGATAACACATGTGGAATCTAAAAAAGCTAAACTCATAGAAATAGAGAGCAGAATGGTGGTTGCCAGGGGCTGAGAGGTGGGGAGATGTTGGTCAAAGGGTACAAACTTCCAGTTACAAGACGAATAAGTTCTGGGGATTCAATGCACAGCATGGTGACTACAGTTAACCATACTGTAGTGTATAATTAAAAGTTCCTGAGAGTAGACCTTAAATGTTCTCACTGCAAAAGAAAAAAAAGTAATTTTGAGGTGATGGAGGGGTTTACCTTATTGTGGTGATCATTTGGTAATACATATGAAATCAAATCATCACTTTGCATACCTTATATCTCAATAAAGCTGGGGAAAAATAAATTGAAACGCTTTTACTGTTTTTTTTCTTCCTGAAAATTAAACCACCTAGAAGAGCAGTCAATATTCTTACACTTCTACCTAACACAGTGAAGAAAATGATTGAGCTCGAGCTCATGTTAGTAAACGAGTAAGATGCAGTTTTCACTCCCCAGCTTTGACCTTGGGGCCATATAAGCAAGTCATCCCAATTCCTCAGATGTGGTATAGATCCTATTCCACCATTGTCCACAATACTTTGGACCTGGCTGGAAAGCCTGACAGGGGAACAGGCCCCACTGTCGAAGGCTGGGGGCAACTTGAAGACAGGACGCTGTCCTGGGACTCCGTAGGCAGGTCACTCAACTTCAGGGCCACAACTCTAAGGTTCCTTTAAGATCTGACCTTATCCATAAATACAAAATAAAGTTAAAAATGACTGAAAACTGAAGATTATCACTATTTTCCCCAACCACGGATCTTTTCTCCTTCCTCTTGGATTCTGAAAGTTAACAGAAGGCAGAAACAAAAAAATAAGAAGAAGAAGAAGTGTCCAGGTAGCATGCACACTACAACTAAAATGGCAGATGAGGTATATAGACAAAAATAGATAAGTCTTATATTACAATAAAAATAGTCACATATACACAGTGAAACCTGGGGTAACTTTTTTCTTTTTTCAATGATAACTCTTCTTGTTACATTGCCTTATTGGGTACATCAGGTAGCAAACAGTTACAAGAAAATGCAGGGAAAGGTCTTAGTTGCAAGATCAGTCACTGCTAGGGCCCTGTAGCCCCACCCCTACCCCACCCTCAACCCTGCTCCCAGGGACAGGCCCCACCCTATCCCATCCCTAACCTTGCTCCCAGGGATGGGCAGACAGAGCCTTCAAGGTGAGCAATTCCAGAGGTGAACATTGGGCTGCTGACTTTCTGAGAAACTTCAAGGAACACCTTCCTTTGGGGTTCCAAGCTCCTGAAAATTTATGAAATGAATATATAAAAGTCAGGGCTGGACAACAGCAAATGCAACTCAGAAAGGAACTAGAGAGAGTAAAACAAGATTTCATAGCAACATTGGAATTGCCACTAAACATCTGGGCCGCCTTATGCAAAGTCCTATATAAGGCATGATTTGTCGGAGGGGGGACGTAGGAAGCAGGGGAAAATGAGAGGAAACACGACACCCTTGCTGTCAAAAATCCTATTGGGAGTCCTTTGTTTTCACAGAAGAAGATTACCAAAGGAGATCCAAAAAACATTATTTCAGTTCCTCCTAAGAAGTAAACCTAGGGTTTAGCGTAGGAAGGAGATCGATATTTCTTGGTATCTTAATTTTGCACTTTTTTGACCATGTGTATGTATTACATTTTGAATTTAAAAATCCACAGTGCAACTGGAGAGAATATGACTAAAATACTGAAAATGCAGGTACAAGGCACATTATACTCAAAAGTACAAGACCACAAATTGTGAATCTAAATACTGGAAGTACAATAATAATAACCAATATATGGAGCTCTTACTATGTGCCAGGCACTGCTAAGAGCTTCGCCTAGATTATTTTATTTAATCCTCACTTCTACCCTGTAAAATGAGATAGGTGGGATTATAATTATTCCCGTTTCACAGGCACAGAAACTAAGGCACAGAGAGTTTATCATTTGCTCAAGGTCTCAGCTAGCAAGAAACAGAGCCAGGGTTCAGACTCAGTCTCACTAAGAGCTTACGTGGGCTCATCTCCATTGTAAAGGGGGTCCACATCCTAAATGTGGGCTCTAAAGGAGAAGAGTTCTGGCGTTGTTTGGAGAATGTCTCGGGTGGGAGGGGTTAATGAACAGAGAAGCACTTGAATCTATGATAATCAAAACCACAAACATTTCTTGAGGACCTCCGAAGTGCAGAGCACAACCAGATTTGGAATAGCTGTAGGAAGTAAAGATGCAATATAAAGATGAAACGGGGCAATCATGCTCCATTCTCCTTCCAAAAGAAGACCAAATACTCAAAATAAAATCTCTTTGGCCCTTCTCGAATATTCCAGTCTTAAAAGAGACTGTGCAACAAGAATACTAAATTGATTCGGGGAGGCAGAGGCTGGGGTGGGGGGAGTTGAAAAAAGACATTCTCTTTGACCTCGGCAGCAGAGTGGGCAGCAGAAAAGGGAGAGAGAGAAATATATGGCCTTCCTCCTGGGGCAAAAGCATTTTAATTATCAGCTGAGAGGCCAGCAGAGCCATAAAACTGGCCAGCTGTCCCATTTAATCAGGCCAAAGGCCATAACGAGACAAGACAGCATTTCTCAAGGGGCCAAGCACTGCAAGTTAAGCCTGGTCCAGAGGGCGCAGGAGGCACAGGCCTTTTCCACAAGAGGCCCAGGTGCAGACACAGCTGGAAGGGGATGGAGGGGATCAATCCCCTTTTGAAGCTTTAGCTGAAATAAATCTGCCCATTTTGGTGAAAGTGGTAAAACTAAACCTGGCTGACTCCTCATACCATTTCAAAAAGGGAAACCCAACTATATTCTGTGTATAACCAAAAGAACAAAGAATAGGAAGAAGTTTCTCTTGCTTCTTGGAAAGAGGAAAAAAAGTACAGCCCCATCACTGTGGTTCCTGTGTGAAACTGGCACGTATTATTTCACACCATCTTAAAATACTCTTCTTTTCTGTATTGTCCACATTTTACAGATGGGAATCCTGGAGCTCCAAAAAGCTAGCCACATGCCCAATGTCAGGGGCTCAGGAAGTAGCTTGGATCCAAGGCTCTCTAATTCCTGAGCCAGTGTTCCTGCCATTACAGTGCAGTGGTTCCCAAAACCAAGCTTAAGGGGGAAATGCTTTCCTCTCAAAGCAAAACCTCCAGGTTTCTTACAGAGCGCAAACTCCCAGGGACGTTAGGAGATAAAGGGATATGAAATCCACGGCTTTAATATATTTCGTTTCTATATCTTATTGTCACAGCCTAATAGACTGCAGAGCAGTCTTCCTGCAATTCTGCTGGTGAGTGGGGACAGAGGCACACAACTAAAACCATTTAAGTGGTCTTGAGCCCCATCTGAAAAAGTCTATATTGATTCAGAAAAGTGGGTGGGAAGCCAGTAGCAAAGCTCTGAGACACCAGGATGCCCGTTGCTCAGCTTCAAGGACGGAGGTGGCATTTGACTAATAGTGTCCTGCTTGTGGATGCAGGCTGCCCTTGGTTCACTGTGAATCCTTGTCATGATTCATGTGACCAGAGCATCCTCTCTTGACAAGGCCATCTGTCACGCCCCGGGCAGCAAGGAGGGAAGGGAGCACCTGTGGGCTCCTGTCAACTGTTTTCTTGCTAAATTGCTTGGCAAAGATTCCCCATCAGGAGTGTTGGCCCCTGCAACAAGAAGCCAAAAAATGGGGAACCTGGGCATGCTACAGCCTGACACACAGATTCCGACAGACCACAGTCATCACCTGCTCCCAAAACACACACGTTCACACTTAAGCCACATAATGTCAGCCCCGGGAGGGGCCTCAGAGACTGTCTCATCCAACCTCTCATTTCACAGATGAGGAATCTGAGGCCCTAAGAGATTGCTAGATGTGCCCAAGGCCATCAGCCAGTCAGTGCCAAGGGCAGCACCTGGGCCAGCGTCCCCTCCACTGCACCACCTCCTCTTACCCCAATGCCCAATTTAAGAAGTTCTCTATAACGGTGTTGATTCATACCCTTATCTGAGTCTTGGACTGGTAAAAGCTATCATCTTTTCCCCACAAAATGAATCTATACACATTTTGCTTAGATTCCAAGGGGTTAAGGTTAACAGCCCAAGTGCGGTTCTACAAGAAGCTGATAGGGAATTATTAAAGGGGATTCCAGGGTAAACTGATGGACAACCTGGGGAGAAAGCTACATTTTCCTCTTAACCAGACCACTGATGTCACCACTTTATATGTCAATTTCCCTGTCTACAAGTGACCCTGAGCTACCTCACAGGAAGGAGGTAAAAGCAACAAGTCAGGGATGGAAAATTTTCCAAGAGACATGAAGGAAAGGAAGCACAAGAGACATGGAGATCTGGAAGCACAAATCTTGACCCTGAGCGATGACAATGTCATAGGCTACCTGTGAAAGGTAGAGGTCACGACTCAGCTGTTACCAGTTTTGCTTGAGGAGAGATGCAGGGAAGAGAAGACATAATCATTTATTTGACTTTCAAGGTAATAGTGGCTCAAATTAGACGAAACAGAGGTAAAATGGAAGAGGCTAAAGAACCATCTGGAAATCAGAGTCCATGCACTTTTAAAGTCCTTCTTGCCTAAAGCCTGACCCGCCCCTCACCAAAGCTGTTCACCCCAAGTTATTGGCTCATTCTCAGTTCAGAAATTCCTACCAAGATCCATCATACAACACAGCCTTCTGCTCCAACTCCAACGCAGGCTTTATAGATGCCTAAATGTTGCCCAGGGCCCTGAGCTACTCCAGCCCTACTGAGAAAGCTGCAGAGAAGCCAGTGAAGAAGGGAAGGCGGGAGGTGCTCCAGAGCAAGCTTGGGGGCAATGAAAGCAAATGTTCCAGTAAGAGATCAATTTCCCTCATGAAGCCCCTCTAATGACTGGAGAGGACTGAGGCAAGGGAATCCACAGGGAACGTCAAGGGCACCATTTGCCTCCTGGGGTGGCAGGAGGCCGGGTTGGGGAGCATGCTTTCACTGGGCATCTGTGTCTGCTGGTCTCTCTGCCTGCAACATCCTTGCCCCACCTACTCTCACCACTTAGTCTCATTAACTCTTCTTCACTCCTTCATGTCCTCAGGGAATTCTCAGGCATGTCCCTTTTTTAGTCATTTTCATGGCACCAACATCTTCCTTCCATAGCACTCCCCAGAATCATGACTTTACACTCTAGGTCCTCCTCTCTGGCCCCACAGGAAGCTCCTTGAGGGCAAGGCCTAAGTCTGTTTTTGTTTACTGTTATATTTCTAACACCAAGCGCTCAAAGTGACACACCTTTGTGCAGGAGATGGCCATGCCCAAGGGAAAAGCAAGGTTCCCAGACAAAATTAAAGAACTGAAGACACAATGTGACCTGTAGGTCAGACCTCCTGGCCTTGCCAGGTTCTTTTGCTGAGTCATGTCACCTGGCTGGTTGCTGGCTTCATTTCAGCTTCTCTAACATATTTATTTTGACTTGCAGAACATGTCTCTATATTGATAACAAAAAATGCTACCCATCAACTGAACATAATCCTCTGGGACGTGCCTGGTAGATGCTAGGTGATGGTAGGTATGGCCTCCTGCAACCAAAGGAGAAATCCAATTCACTAAGTGTTTGAATGCTTTTGCCAAGAAAAATCCTCAAAACAAAATCTGTCATCCTCTAACTCTCTATAAGAAGGAACTTGTAGCAAAGAACCCCAAAGACCAGAAATGGAGAAAATAACAGGGAGGGAGATTCAGAAGTACCTGAGTCAGGTACTGTTGGAACTCTCTCATGTGGGGATGCATTCATGAGGCAGAGAAAAAGTCATTTTTGTACCTCTCAAAAAGAATGGGAATTGGGTTCTCTAGCCAATACTTCCCTGGCTCCCAGATCTACCCTGGGAATGTTCTATAGTTTGTTTTATTCTTCTATAGGAAAAGCTGTTTTATGGCTACTTCTTATCCTTTTCTAGGCAAGTCTTTTCTGCCACATTGCTCCTGACCAGGATGCCTGTGACTTAGGGGCTTCATCCTTAAGGTGGGCATGTGTTCTATTCCAGGAGGATTTGTGCAGGAACAAGGAGACTAGAGAGTGGAATCTAGTGGGTCACAGGGTTCCATAAGCCTTATGGCCAGCAAATTCTCAGCACAGAGAAATCCTACACTAGGAATGCAGTAGGGGCTGTGACCAGTATCCAGCCCAGGTGCACACTAGGGCTTAGAACATTATAGCCTGCATGAGGCCGAGGGCAAGATGTAAGCTCTGTCCTCCTCATTCCTTCTGCTTCCTTACCTTGTGAACTCTGAGTGAACACAGAATTGTGGGGAGGAGCAGTGGCGGGTGTGCTACTTGGGCCTCCAGTTGCAAGAGGAGCAGCCAATCAAAGAAGTCAAAAAAACTGGATCGGGCACTGTGAGCATGGCAGGGATTCACAAATTGGGAACAAAAGGAATGCTGAGGTCAGATGAAATAAGCTGGCAGTGGATCCAGGTAGCACAAGATAGTGGCCTGTTCCAGCAGGAACAGGCAACTTTGGCCAGTGAGAGTTACTTTGGGGCTAGCATCTGGGAAGGGTGCAGAGAACACAGAATGCAGACACTGGAGGTCAGCAGCAAATACGCTCTGACAGTGGCACACTCTGCACCCAGAACAGGTTGATGGACTCAGAAGTTAGCAAAGATCAAGGCCCTGAAGATTACAATGAAGATGAAAAAGCAACCTCCATGCAAATGAGGCATGAGGGACCTCCTCTGACAAGAGAAAAGGAATTTTGATGTATTGAGATCCTGCAAGTAGATCAGTTCAAGTGATACTTTATTCACTTCTTTACTCATTCATTCAAGTGCCTGGAAGCTAACGACACAAAATCTATTCGGAGACATAGGGGATGCTCCTGAAATCATAGCTAACAAAGAGAGGCGGACAGGGATGCGATTTGGCAGCCAGCTGCAGGCCGGCACAGTGTTTTCTTTTGTTTTTCAATAGTCTACGTTGGGATACTCACTTCACCATCATTCCCACCTAGCCCGATGACTTCACACTAGCTACTTCACAAATTTACTGACCTTGACTGGAAGGCATCTGAGCTTGCAACCACCGAACCAGCAGCTCTAGTCCCTTGTCACCCTGGTATTTTTCTACACATTATCAGGTAAGATGTATTTAGCACCAAACGCCTACTCAGCATTGACTGCAGTGACAGGCTAACAGGCTAACAGGAAGGTTAGCCTGTCACTGAGCTAAGCACAGAAAAATGAGTAAGGTTTGGACAGGCAGAGAGACGAGGCAAGGGCACCCCTGAAAACAAGGTTATTCCCATGGCAAAGGTGAATATGATGAGGGCCTAGTGGCTGGGAAGTACAGGATGTGTTCCAGGGTAAAGAGGAAACCAGCTTGGCTTAGGGAAAAGGACCCTTAGAGGAAGACGAGGGAGATAAGGCAGTAAAGACTTCGTGAGAAGTTTAAGGTGATATCTGAAAAGAGGAAGGCAGGTGTGGCTGGTCCCAAACCAAATACAGTTCCCCACTCACCTCTGTTCTTTCAACTATGAAATCAAGAATAAGTTGATCATACATCAACAAAATATGGGTGCCACGGCTCTGTGAGCAGAATAACATTACTTCTAATTATCTAAAATTAAAGTATTATAGGGCCATGAGAAATAATGCAGCGAAACAGCCCAGCTGCCCAACAGCAGTGTGCCAGCAATGGCGTAGTGACTGGGAACACAAGCTAAGGAGTCAGCCCTGGGCTCACAGTCTGGTCTTAGGAGTGGCTGTGAGATCCTAGAGAAATGGCTCACCCCTTCTGAGCCTCAGTTTCCTCATTTGCAAAATAAAGACATTCATAGTTTTTACTCTGTAGAGTTGCTGTGAAAATTAAATGAGAATCCACATAAAATGCTTAAACAGTGCTTGACTTAAAGAGAGTGCTCCACGAAGTTGTTGTTATTATTATTACATAGGGGTTGACTTTGTTAATACAGCACAGTATATCTAAATGGTGGATTACTGTGCAACCTTTAAATATCTTGTGGTAAAAGAATAGTTTTTAAAAAGAAAAGTAAGAAAGTGGCCACGCTATATTGACAAACAAGGGACAAACAAGCAAAATGTTTATCAGAATTTCCTATGCATGATTTACGAGTAAAAACAAATATGCATAATGCAAAAATTGAAAAAACACACACTGCTTTTACCTCTATGTTTTTCTATGTTTCCCAAGAAGAGGAAATAGTTATTTAATAATAAAAGTAACAACCTTCGCTTTGGGTAAGGCTTTCCATTTTCCAAAGCTTTTTAATATGATCTCATTTTTACATTAATTTAACTTTTAATGGTCTCTATTAAACTGCTATTCTGCCAAGTGCCTGTAAGTCAAAATCCTGAAATCCATCTACCTACCCCCAAAAGGACAATCTTTCCCCTAAAAGACCGTTTTTACTAATACCATTGCTAACACTCAAGCAGCTGGTTTTCCCCAATCTGACGGAGCAGAAACACAAGAATCCATTTTTATAGCCAGGGTTTTTACAAATAGTTTCAAGAAATGATGTTGTAAGTTAATGATGCAATGTGGCACAGTAGCATAAACAATTACTTAAATCAAGGGTCTGAGCCACACGTCCTAGGGCCTGGCTAACCTTGTTTGGCTGTATGATGCCGATTATCTGAGATAACAGTTCTCCCCGATGCATGTCCCATATTAAGATTCCATGGTCAGACTGCCAGCAGTCATTCTCTCTCTCCCTTAGTAACAAACCTAGATCATGAGCTGGGCTCACTGCCACTCAGAACAAAATCCTCCATCTCCCAGCCTCCCCTGAGCTAGCCATGGCTCTGCAACCTTCTGACCAATTAATGCAAGCAGATGTGTTGTGCTAGAATTCTGGGAGGGTAATGAGAAACAACTAGGCTACATGGAACACCTTCGGTGCTTCTGCGTGTTACGTAGACCAAACAACCGGCATTTCAGCAGCCATCTTGGGCCACAAGGCAACCTCTGGGATAAAAGCCATGTACTGAAATGATAGAATGAAAAATAGGAGCCTGGGTCTCTGATGACTCTGTGGAGATGCCCTACAACCCTCCAGACGTCTTTTCAGAGACAAATGTTCTCTTGTTTTAGCCACTGTTATTTTGTTTTGATTTTTAGTACAGTCAAACCTAAACTTATTGCAGATTATATATTAACATAGGATGATATTTGTTATACATATTTCGCTGCCAGTAAACAGCATGTGACTTTTTTAAGTAGGTGACCAATAGAACATTTTAATAAAATCACTTTTTTTACTGAACCTTTGTAATCACTAGATGTTTATCACCAACTACATTCTTTGTTTCCACAAAGACGACCTTCATATATACATATTCTTTTCTCTAGAGATTCAAAGTCGACTAATTCATAGACTTCTGCTCTCACATGACAATGACCAAAATTTGACTCTCTGGAATCCCTAATAAAAACCAAGAGAGGCAGGCCAGTGTCTCCAGGTCTGCAAAACACAAAGAAGTCAGGACTCTCCAACTGGAGTAAAAGAAGTGACATAACATTTCTAAATTGATTTTCAAGTCATGCACACACAGCAATGGAATAAGAATGACAGTGTCACCAAGGTTCACATTGGATATACTGTATACAATCCCAGGCAAACGGCCGCCCACAAATACCAAGGAGGTGTCCCAAACACACATGTGAGATTTACAGCAAGCATCACCATCAGCGCCAATCAGGCAGACCAATGGACTTTGCACACTTCTGGGCATCAATTACCTTGATGAGGTCTTTTAAAATACAGCCCTAAGTGTAAGTCCAACTCCTGCCACGACACACTGCACATGAAGGCTCCCCCTTGGAAATCCTAAAACCCACTTAAGGACAAAGGAAAAAACAGGGCTTTGTTTCCTGGATGAAGGAATGACATTCAGGTCTTTTGCCATCTCCAAGAAATAGCAGAACCTTGACAAGTCAGCGTTTCTTTCACAAGAACCTAGATTTCAAAACATAAACCTCATAAAAGGTAAAGCCTTGTATTTACTGCTTGAAATTACATCTAAAGTTAAAATTTCATAGAGAAAATTTACAATTCTATCATCTAAGCCCAATTTTTTAAATGGGCGCAATTATGTAAGGTTAGAGCACTTTGCCTAGTTCTTCCAACATGATAAGGATATAGGAAAAAGTAAAATAAAGAAAATTAAGCTTCTATAGCACATTTTATACTAACACATCTGCTAATTCTTAGCCCATAATCCAAAGCAATCTCTAAGTAGAAATTACTTTGAAAAGGGTAATCGCCAAAAGTTTTAATACATTTAAAGAACAGAGTTTAGAAGAGGGATAAGAATAATCACATGGCAAAGAGATATGATAATGGCAGAAAGAAAGAGAAACCAGATTTTATTTTTTGGAACTTAAGTCCTTCACATGCACTATATCTAAAATACATATCTAATGTTCTATACTATCGCAAGGATGAGTTTTTCTATTATTAAGGGGAAAGAGATAAGAGTAATAAAGGCTAAAAACTGGAAAGTATATTTGTATATATATAAACTACATATGCTTTAAAAATGTCTGGAAGGATATGCTAAATGTAATAGTTATATACCCTAAAAGAAAATAGTATGAGTTATCCTCCTCTTCTTTTTGTTTACACTTTCTGATTTTTGTACAATAAAAACACATAATTTTAAAATGTATTTTTTTAAAAAAATAAACGGATTCACAATAGTATCAACAGAGAAATAAGCCACATCTGGAACAACTCCGAACAACACAAAGCCTGAAGGATTTCTGGTCTCAAAGCTGAAGGATGCAGAGAGAGTGAAGTGCCCGGGGCCCACACCATTCCCAAAGTCCTAACGCCCTCCTCTCTGGACAGGATGCTCATGGCGATGTTAAGGATATGCCATTTAGCAAACTGTAGCCTCTCTACTACGCAATTTAGGCAAGAGGCACAAATGACCACACCAAAGAAGCATATTCTCAGCGCCTGCTGATTCAGCCAAGGAATGAGACTAAAGTGTCTACCAATTGCCTATTTAATTATGTCTAACACTTGCTTTACAATCCAGTTTATGGATTCTAGTTGTTTAATAAACAGTTATTTCTCAGTTCCCTGCTATTAAACACTAGGTAGTTATGACAATTAATTAACATCACCCCTAGGCTATCAGGACGTCTGTCGCACTACCAGCCAGGTCATGCTCTCCAGCTGACACTGTCACCTGAATTGGCCACTCAGCTTAAACACTATGCCTTACGGCCCCTTCTCTGGTGGGTATTTCAGTTGGGGTGTTTACACAGAAATGCAAACAGGTGGTTTAGGTTTATTTTACCTGATGTTCCACCAAAAAGGAAAACCCCTTTTGTGATTATGGACACACTTCCCTCAAGCAGAAATTTTTTTTTTTTTTTTTGCACAGTATATCACAATTACACATAGGCAAACCTGTCTACTAATTTGAGCTCAGAATTATCCCAAACCCCTCAGGGGCCTCATTCTTTTCTTCCTAAACCAATTTTTCCTGGCACTCATTCCACCCCTAACTCAAGGACGGAATGGTTTTAAGCAAAGAGCTGCACTGCCCTTAAGATTCCATTAGGAATCCACTCCAACTGAAGCCATGGACTGAGTCTGAAACTGCTCTTAAGCCCTCCAGCCCCATTCCTTTATACTCACTGTTGCTGGACTTAAGGTCACGGTGGATGATGGGGACAATTGCCTCATCATGTAAGTAGTTCATCCCTCTGGCAATCTGCACGGCCCAGTTCACCAGGATGTCTGGGGGAATCCTTTTCCCAGATAACACTCTATTCAAAGGCCCTCCACGAGCAAACTCCATGACCAAGCAGAGGTTGGGTTCCTTCAGACACACCCCCCTAAGGGCAATGATGTTGGGGTGCTTCAGCATGGCGAAGAGCTTGGCCTCCTGGCGAACATTCTCTATGGTCTGGCTGATGTCCTCATCGGGGTCGTGGCGAGCTGCTTTCACAGCGACCTCATCCCCTATCCAGAAAGCACGATAGACCTTCCCAAAGCCCCCGATGCCAATAATCTCTTCCAGGGTTAGCTCCGCAAAATCAATCTCTAACACTAAGAAATAGAAGAAAAAGAGAAGCAAGTCAAAAACATTCTGAAAACACCATTGAATCACCCCTTTACCTGAATGGGTAAAGACAACAAGTTGTTCACCTGGCTTTTCTGTCTCCCCACTATAAGGTAAACTCCATAAGGGCAGGAAATGTGAGTAACTTACTTTCTGTTGCATTATCCTTAGTGACTAGCGCATACTAGGTATTCAATAAATATTCATAAAATAAGTTCTACTTGGAGCATCATGCAGAATCTTGTACGAAGACCAACCATTTTAACTATAGGGATCATTTTCATGAGACTTATTCAGATTTTACTGTGTACTAGGTGATGAGAAGCATACAATCAGATACCAAGGCAGACCTGCTACAAGCAAACCATAGTGTGAAAAGAGCTTTTGTAGCAGTGTGATCAGAAGTTTTGGAAAATCACTAACTCCCACCATGGGACAGGGATTAAGAGGCTTAGTGGGGAAAGGATTCTCAAGGAAGGCAACATTTGAAATGGGTCTTAAAGAATGAATGGGAGGGATCTTATCAGGCAATGAAGATCAGGGTGGAGAAGAACAATCCAGACAGAGGGAAGAGTTCACGAGCAAGAACACGAGACATGAGAGTATATGGCATATTAGGAATCTCAGGGAGTCTAGGGCAGCTGAACTATATGCATTAAGGTGGGAGATGAGGCTCAAAGCCTTGTTGGGGGCAGCCAGATCGTGAAATGCTTTTAAAGCCATTCTGAGGGGCCGGAACATCACACTATAAATAATAGGAGTCATGTATCTTTAAGGAGAGTGTTATTAGACCTGTGATTTAGAAAGGAAACCAACTCTGGCAGCCATGTAGAATATAACCTGGAGGACAGAGAGCTTTGCAGCAAAAGGAACCACTAAGGAGACCACTCCAGTAACCCAGGCACACGAGCACAAGAGTCTGCAGCAGTGAAGACAGGGAGGACAGAGTAAATTGGGAGACCTTCAAAACTTTGTTCTACCAGGACTTGGTGACTAAGATGTGCAGGAAAGGAGCCTCGCTCCATTCCTGGGCCACAGCTTCATTCCTGATGCTCCCAGTATCACACCCAACCACTCACGGTCTTTCCCAAATCCAGACTTTGAATCTAAGGTACTTCCTTCTATCTTTAGCTCTTTTTGGAAAGGCTTCCATGATAGATAACAACAGCTACCAGTGACAATAAATCTTAGGCTAGACATGGTGTTGCTATATGAGCAAAGTGCTATTTTATGTTTCTCTCATGAAAATCCCGTTCTCTGTTTTCTCAGTCTCACTGTCTTTGCCTGGCTTACTCATGCTCATCTCTCAGGTCTCAGGTTAAACATTAATTTCCTAGAGGAACTTTTTCTAACCCCTGACTAAATGAGGTCAGGCCGCCACCAAACACTTGCATAGCAGTCTCTATTTGGCAAGACTCAACAAGGTTATAATTACTTGTTCAATGCCTGTCACGCTGCTAGATTATAAGACCCACAAGGGTGGATTCTATCTGTCTTTTTTACCTGCCATACTCACCATGCCAAATATTCAACAGGTGAAGTAAAACAGGGAAAAATTCTATCTCAATAGGAAATAAACCAAACTTAGATGTGAAAAAAAATTAAATTGTACCTTCTAAAACAAATACAGAAAATAGTATTTCTGCTTTAAAAAAAAAACAACTTTGTTAAAAAATTAAGAAAACAAAAATATATTTCTGAGCTTTTGACAACACCAAAAGAGGAACTGCCTACTGCTGTTCCCTTCCTTACATGGCCAGCCCTACAATGCCTCCACTCTCCACTCAGAAGCTAGTGGTGCTCCAAACTCTGGTCTTGCTTAGTGACAGTGCTTCTATCCTATCTAGGGCTAATATTCATTTACGTTTTGCAATGCCACTGGCAGTGTGCACAAAGGAAACTCTTAGGAAAAGTTAGCTGGACTGTCCTTATGTATACAAAAAGTATAGCTTATCTTGACCCCAAAAGTTCTAATTGTTCAAGCTTATCACCTCATCCTGCATTCTTCCTGAACGAATGGTGTGGCAGGTCCTGCAGACTAGCAATCTGCATCCATTCTAAAATCCTTCTAGCATGTCTTTCAGTACTGCAGAGACCGGAAAGCTAAAAACTACATTTCCCAGACTCCCTGACAGTTGGAGTTCTGGATGCAGATTAGATTCTGCTGATGAGTTGCACAAGATTTGGAAGGCAGAAGTGAAATGGAGACCATTTTTTTGCTCTCCTGGCAAGCACTGCTGCGGAGAAGTGAGGTTTTCTGCAATAGCACATCAGTATCCAACCATTCTGTGGATGTGGAGAAGAATGTTGCAAGGCCAAGTGGTTGCCTAATCTCTGGACTGTAACTACAACTGGGTGTTCTTGAAGTCAGCAGCTTCAGTGACAACTCCTGATTCTGTACCTTCCCAAACAGAGAAGTAGCAGCTTGCCTGGTGGGCCAGGTCCACAATGTTCTAGAAGTTTTCCCCTAGGTCCAGCTGAGAGCCCCTTCTCCCTGTGCTTCCAATAATTCTGTAAACACCTAATTTTCCTGTGATAGAGCACTTTCTGATTAAAACAGTTCGAATGTTTCTAGGTCCTAAAATAAAACCCGACTGATTACTAATTATTGCCTTATCTTATCTACATGAATAAGAAAAATATACCTATGTTAAAGAGAGATCAGAAATCCTCTTGGAGAAATATATAAGTTATGTTAGGAGTCCCCTTGATCATAGGAGGAAGGAACATTCGTTTTTTTCTTCCAGCTTTTACAGTGATGAAAAAATGTGTACTTATTTAATAAATTTGCATTCACACATCTTATTCCCTTAACTGAATGTCTAAATTCTCCTCAAGAGAATTAACTGTTGTATTTTCTTTTGTACCCTGCCTTCTTTCCTCTGGTCTGAAGCATAGTTGTGAACACACAGGAGGTGTTAAAAGGTGTTAAATATTTATTTAAGTGTACGAAGATTGAAAAGATGTGTTTCTGAACTAAGGTGCTGAAAGGACAGCTCCTCTGATGGCATTTTGCTGTCAGAAAACCTAGACAGAAAACCTCTGCAGTGAAGACAAAGCAATAATCTCTCTCAGGTTCTAGACATTTAGTTAAGAAAATATTATGACCAGCCTTCAGGAAAAGTATAGAACCCAGCTTACAAGCAGATAGAAGATAGAACAGTGGGGGGTGGGGACAAGGGAGGAAGCTACTTTCTTTTCCCTTCTCTGCTAAGAATTCTCTTGGGGTAGGAACTAGACCTTCAGTGGCAGCTGAGAGGATGTGGGGCTCTCCTTCCCTCCCTGCTCCAGTAAAGACCTGGTTTTAAGTAATCAGGTCAAGTCACATTCATCACATTTTTCAGTTTCTGTGGAAGGGCATTTTCAGGAATCTCAGGAACAAAAACCGTTTTTCTTTCATATTCAGAGTCAAGATGTTATTCCCTCTCAATTTTATCCTTAGAAATTAAATGTATAGGCACACTCTGGTGGCTTTTGGGCAAGTCAATAAATGGTACACTTCTCATTTAAAAATGTGAAGTACATGAGAATACATCCTCATGTTTCTAACGAGTACAAGAAAAATAAATGCAAATTAGTAATAACCTTAATTTGTGCCCTGCTTGAAGACAGACACCACAATCCTGTAAGAGAAACTTTTAAAAAATACCTAGGATAATCTATCTCCCAAAATGATAAATTTGGAACAGTATATTTTTCATCTTTCACTAAAATAAGGAAGATGAGAGAGCTCCTAGGTTATTTATATTTGTCAGCCCCACAGAGAGCTATGCTCTAATGTCTACATTGGAGGAGATAAAAGCACTATATAAATGTTAGGTGATTTATAATATCACCATTATATTTTTTCTTTGTCACCAGATTTAGTAATTCTTCCCTCTTCTATTTTGAATGTTTGAAACAAATTTTTCACTTTGAAAAGCCATATTTAAAACTAAAGCAAAACATTATTACTTGACTTAGTGTCTTCTGTTCACAATCTAATGTCACAGATCATGCCCCAGAAGGGAAGTTCAAAAGGATAACTAAGGAAAAGTTGTCAGTAGCTCAACTTCATTCCAAACCTTTGGAGACAAGATTGTCAATCACCTTTATTTTCTGAGTGACACTAACAGGACTGGTGGGCATTAGCATACAGATAAGAAGCATACCTATCAGCAACTTCCTGCATTCATCTTTATCAAAGCGCTGTGCTGAAGTTATATATTTACATCACCAATCTCCCTCATGTGAGACTTATAAGTATCTCCTTATCTTATTATTTCTCTATCCCTGGGTATTTAATACAGTATTTTTCACTAGGCTCTCCAATTGGTTTTTGACTGGAATTAAATTTTCTGAATTACCAAGATTTCATTTCTGTCAAGATTGTAATTCCTGGGAATGCTAAATAAAATAACTTACCGGGACCTTCAAATGTCATGTTCAAGTCAATTTTTTCAACAAGCACAAGGTACTTCCCACTTTCTCATCACATGAGTTCTAGACATAAGAATCTACTCTTTGCAAGGTAATTTCTATTACAATAAAGTCCTGGGCACCTAATGAAGAAGGAGCTTCTCATGCAGCACATTGAGGACATGTCTGGCTTTCTGTGAATGGGTTCTTCCAGCCTAAGTCATAATAACTCCTGACTGCTCTGATAGCTGGGAGTACAAAACAGTAAAGAAACTGAGTCCCTGCACATTAACATCACACAGATCTTCTGCTCTGCCATTAATTGTCCCTGAAAAAAAAAAAATCACAAAACTTCACCCCCAAAGAACCTTGAAACCTAATATATGTTTAAAACTACACTGTTTTCTAACATGGCAGGCCAATATTGCTTTTAATATGTGATCAAATTCATCTTCAACACTATTTCAGACACTGTGCTGGGACCTTTGACCTTCACCTTCCCAGTACTAGTGCCAAAAAATAGAAACACCTAGAAACAATTTGTCACCTGCAGGTACTATCAAATGTAGAAACAAGAAGTTTTAAATTGAATGAGAGAGTGAAACAAAGGGAACTAAAGATCTGAGCATCAATTTGACAGCCAAAATGCCAATTAAAAAAAAAAGTAGAAAAACAAGGAAAGAGATTATGATTTTGATATTAGGTGATGGCATTTAATAGATATCTTAAGAAAATAAAACAATTGTTCTGGTGAAAGTAAGTTACAGGACCAGAAGATAACTTATGAATGAAATTTCAAAACTAAATGTTTAAAGTTGGCCCTCGGTGATGATTTTTTAAAATCAGCTAAGATGCAAAGTATACAAAATATGGAATAAGCAAGGATAAATATGTATTAATACTTCTTTAACAAAATTATGGAAGCCCTCAAACACAAAATAGTGTAAACTGTACCAGGAGTTATTCACATCTTCTGAAACCACCTAGCATCGTTAATTAAGGAATTTTAATGGCAATTTAACTCCTTTGAAAAAAAAAAAAGGAAATTTCATTACAGGGTGTGGAACAGGGGGCTCCTGGGAATTGGTGAAAACCAGGACACTGGAAGAAAGGCCCTAGGAGTGACCCCTGGGCATTGTGCCCCTGAGATTTAGCAAATACCAAATATAGGTAAGGATCTAGAGTGAGAAGAAAGGAGAAAGTGTATTGTCTGAACATCCTGGGTGTCAAGGGACTAGGATTTAGCTACTGAACCTTGTGCTCCTGATCTCTCATAGAATGACATACTTTTCCCTCTCTAATTATTTCTCCACCCATCACCTGCCCCTCCACACAACACACACCCTTCTTAGCATATCATTCAATAAGACTCCTGAAGGTACAACTTCTCAGATACAAGGATCCAAGAAATCAACACATTTCAAAGACACCTCAACCTCGAGTTCACACAGGCTTTCGGGACTTGTGACCCTGCGGGAGACACCCCCATCTCCTTCAAAGCAAATGCCTTTAAGGGGCGAGGACAGGCGATAGAAGGGACTGGCAAGGTCTCTGATTTGCAGACTAAAATTGTGACAAACCACCAGCTTGCCTGAAATCTATCCATGTTTGGGGAGGCGGAGGAGTGGAAAGTGGGGAGATTCTCATGCTGGGGCTTCATGGTGTGGCATCAGGAGTTGCTGCTGAGGTGGTCTGATGAAGGTTAAGAAGCCCAAGCGCCTGAGGTTCTAGGCAAGGCCTGCGACGTCTCTATCTTACCCATTGCACCCTCCAAAGCCCCTGCAGTCCGAGCGCGCGCGCACACACCTACCCCAGGTCACTCATTCCCCACCTCCAACCTAACTCTAGGGGAAAGCTCCCGACTCTCTGCGACCACCCCCAGGCTCCACTACTCCAACCCCACTCCCTGCCATCCCCGCCGGGCTCCCGGGCCCCGCTTTCGCCTTACACTGAATGGGCAGGTAGCAACTGGGGTCCTCGCCGCCCGGCTGGCAGCGGCTGGAGAAGGCGCTGCGCGGGGTCACGTAGTTGCTGGGGAAAATGCCCACCCGCTGGTTCAGCTGCCCGGTCCACCATCCCTCGTCGCCGGACACCTGCGAGTCCTTGGACAGCACCTCCACCACGTCGCCCAGCCGCAGGGTCAGCTCGTCCTCGCCCGCCGCCTCGTACTCGAACACCGCGGTCCAGTAGGGTAGAGGCGAGCCCGAGCCCAGCTCCCCGGGGGCCGCCGCCGCCTCCTCCTCTTCCTCTTCCTCCTCCTCCCCGGCTCCGGCCCCCGCTCCGTCCTCCCCCGGCGGGGCGGCAGCGGCGGCGCTCGCCAGGCAGCCGAGAAGCGCTCTGGAGGGCTCCATGGAGCGGCCGATCCATAGGGTGCGGGGCTGCCGCCGCCCGCAGGAGCCGCCGCCGCCTATTGTTCATGCGGCTCCGCAGAGCTGGGGGGATCCCCTCCCCCGACGGCGGCCGCAGGTAGGGCCCGGGCTGGCGAGGAGAGCCGGCTGCCTGCGGCTGGCGCGGCGCGGAGACCAGTGCACGGGGCGCGAGTCCTCACCGCAGCATGGGGGCGCGGCGGGCCGGAGCCCCAGCCTGCGCGCTCGCCCCCGGGGGCGGCCTGGCTACCTTCGCCGCAGATACCTGCTCGCGCAGCCGGTGCCCGCCGCCGCCCGCCCGCGGCCGCTCCCCTCTCAGCGCCGCGCCCCGCCCCCAGCCCCGCCCGCCCGCCCGCCCAGGACCACCTGACGCGAGCCTGGCTCCGCCCCAGCCCTGCGGACCCGAAGGGGAGGGGCTTCCTGGTGCCCGGCCTACCCCCGCGCCAACCCGCCTACCCATTGGCCGCCGCCGACCAGTCCTCAGGTTCCCCGCGCCGTGGTTGGGGCTGCCCCGCCGGCTATCTGGCCCGCCCCTCTCCACCTCCTGCGCCTACGTTGTCCGCCCTCCCGCTTTTCGCCCTCTTTTGCGGGCTCTCTCATTCTCTAACCCCAGGTCACGCAGTTCTCTTTCCCATTGGCTCTCCGCAGCTTCAACCATTGGCCCGAGGTACCTGTCCATTTCCTGGGAGAGTTTAGCACCTCCCGTCACGCGGAGGCTGTGGCCTCATTGGGTGCAGGAAAAGGGATAGGTGGATCTTAAAAGGTAAACCGGAGATTTCATTCAGACCTAAAAGGCTGGAGGAAGCCATTCCCTTTGTTTTCCATGGGTGAGTAGGGTCTCCGTTGGGCAGCACCGGTGTTTTTCATTCTAAAGTGAGCCTTTGAAAGTGAGCAAAAGAGAAGGGAGCAAGGTTGCATCCCCGGAGAACTCTCTTTTCCAGCTCCTTCTAAGAGTTGGATTCTCCCCTCTATTGGATCTGCCTTTGCCCCAGTCCAGGTGGATCAGCTTCCGCTCCTACCCAGCTGAATTGCACCACCATATCCCACCTTCATAACCTTTCATTTACTATTTAAGGTCTTTAGGCCCATTGGAAAGTTCTTTAGAAAAACTCTTTCAAACTACAGTTCTCGCCTTCATGAAGACTGCAACACAGCCCGCCCTTTCCTGGGTTCCTGTAAGAAGAGATTCCAGCACTGGTTTTTAAATTCAGAAAGACGAGAGACCATCTCACAGGGGTTTCAAACAGGTCGGGAACGCTGTCGGTGAAGTGGGTTTATTGTCTCTGAAGAAACAGATTTTCCACAATTGTGATTTTCTTTCTCCTGGATGAATTGCATCTCAGGTCATGGTGACCTCTATAGACGTCAGATTAAGAACCAAAGTAGAATATACATACAAGGCGATGCTGCAGTTCATGATCAAGGGCTGATCTTTTTATATACCTTGTTATTCTCCGTTTCTCAAACATTAAGAAAAAATGAGCTAGGTGGCCCCTAAGATTTCTTATGTGCTTTGATCCTGTCATAGTAATGTAGCTTTCCAATGAGAAAGTTTCCTGACGTTCGTTTCAAAACAAGTCAATGCTGAAAGATTTAGCCCGATCTCTACCAAACTGCCTTCCTTACCTTTTCCCCTTTAGTAATAGGAATCGATATGATTTATTTAGCAAGAGTTTGTGCTTCACTGAGTATTTTTTGTTTGTTTGTTTTAGTTCGAGGTTAATTGTTGGACAAACTGGAGACGGTTGGGCAATTTGGAAAGAAAAGGGCAGGCATCTTTGGCTGTCCTGCCAGCGGCTGCAAGATCTTGGGGAAGTACTTATGACCATAGTGCAGCGTGCTCATCCGAAGTGAGGGGGGAGATTGGAAGATCTCGTATGCTAATGTAGGCTGGACATACACTGTATATACCCACACATTTGAGAGCTTGTGGAAGAGCGGTGAGAGTGCTGCTCCGAAGAGCATCCAGTGTAGATCTTGAGAAAGGACTTCTGAACATTCTAAAACAATGTTCAAATTCTTCTTGTACATGGGATCTGTGAACTGGAAAAGATATGAATGAGTCTTTGAGTCAATTCTCTAGATTTTGTTTAAGGCAAAACTATTCCACCCCCAAGCAGAAGAGAACAGAATGGTGGGAATAGAGGCACTTTGTGCTTTTAAAAAGACCACAAGAAAAGATTTTCTTAATAAAAATTTTGGGCAACTTTTATTGTCATTTTGCTTATGGGTAATTTTGGATGTGTTAGTGCATAGTTTTGTGGCTCTCCACTCCTCCCCCACCCAGAGGAGAAGGGGAAAAAATCCTTGATCTCTTTCAGTAGGAAAAAATCTAACTCCCCATGTAATTTAAATCTTTAATACCATAGCATGTGTTTAGGATCTCATGAAGAGTAATTCACCAAACATTTCAAGAAGTCATTCAGTAAATATTTATTGAATGAATAAGTACTTGGAATTCAAATGAGGGAAGATTCTTTAGGCTAATGTTGTCTAGCAGGATTTCACGGAAGAAGCAGAACCAAAGCTGGTCCTGGAGGGGTACAGAGTGGAGCAGGGAAGAATCTGTGTCCAGGAGAGGACAGAGGGTATGGCCACAGTCATAGAGATGGGAAAGCTTGAGTAAACCCATCTCCACTGGATGGAGTAAAAGGATGAGAAGAACAGAAAAGATAGTTTGAAACTGGATTGTAAAGGGCCTTGTAATCACTTGATTCATACTAATAATTATTTACTTGATTATTTGTAATTATTTAAAATGTCCAATTTGTTTATCATAAGGGCAGGGACCCGTCTGTCTGGTCCTCTACAGTTCCCTCAGCACTTTGAGAGTGCCTAGCACGTAAGCGGCTTTCGGTACGTATTTGTGACTAAATGGCTAACTTGAATACCTAGTTAAGAAGTCCGGGTTTTGTCTAACAGATAAAAGGTTATTGCTGACAGCTTTTGAGCAGGGCTCTAGGGTGATCAAATGTTACTATCATTGAGGACTAGAATAGATGAGAAATGCATAAAGAAGTGTGTAAGTCGGACATTGAAGGATGTATACGACTTGATCAATAGAGAATAGAAAGTGTGGAAATGGAAATTAATGTAATCGTTAGCAATTATAAAAATATCAGCCTGAGGAGAGAGTGCAAAAAGGGAATGATGGGAAATAAAATTAACTAAATAAAAGCAAGGCAGATTGCAAAAGATTTTGAAAGCCAGGTGGAATTACCAAGATTTCACTACTCTTAAGTTCTTGAGTGGGGGGGGTCAATAAATGTCACTCCAAAAAGGACCATTGTCTCTACCCCGGTGAAAAGTATAGCATAAATCAGGGAGAATTTTATAGCAGTCGATGATGTAGCTTGGCACTAGACTTATGTCTGAAGATCATGATTTATCTTGGCTCTATCCATTAAAAACCATGTGACTTTGGTCAAGTTACCTGTTTGAACCTCAGTTTTCTCATCTTTAAATAGGTGTAAAATAGAAAGAAGGGAGTCTACAGCCATGGTATCCTGAACAAGCCTGATCTTGTCTAAGTCTTGGAAGCTAAG